>NC_081801.1:5834361-6036903 GCF_963082965.1 Carassius carassius
TTGAATTATTTTTAAGTTAATAATCACTCATTTTATTTTTAAATAAGGAATGCAGTGTTTTATATTGAATGAAAATCATGTAAATTCCATGCTGTTTTTTTATTTTCAGTAAGCTCTTTTTATTATTCAACAGAAAAAGGGACATAAAAATGCAGTTAATGATTTTTTTCGGCCATATTCAATAAAATCTTACAATAGAGTAACTTCACTGCAAACATTATTGACTCCTTTATTGTATTTTCCCCTCATTTTTTATTCAATTTGGACAAAAGCATCTGCTAAATTAATAAATGTTTCTCCTCCCCTCATTACTCTGCATTATTAAATGCCAACATTCGGCAACAATAAACAGAAACCTAACTTAACTAAATATTATACAACAGTTTACAGTAATACAATGGCAATAATAAACTACTACATATGTTTTAATGTTTCATAAAAGGATAAAATGTTTTACTGAAAACTTACACTACTCAAAATCACTTTTGTTCAAAAGTTTGGGGTTAGTAAGTTTTTAACATTTTAGAAAGAAATCTCTTATGATCACCAAGTCTGCATTTGATCAAAAATAAAGTAAAGAGAGTAACATTTTGAAATATTATAACCATTTATAAGAACAGTTCTCTATTTGAATATATTTTAAAATCTCATTTATTGTGATGGCAAAGCTGAATTTTCAGCATCAGTACTTCAGTCCATTCTAATATGCTAATTTGCATAGAAACATTTATTATCATCAATAACTGTGCTGTGCTGCTTGATATTTTTGTGGAAAAAGCGATGAATAGAAAGTTCAATTACAAGCATTACAGAATAGCAGTAACATCATTTAAGTCTTGCTGAAAATATGTATTTTTATTACAACTCTGTATTAATACAAGATATGAAGGAGAATGAATGAGAAAAAGAAAGTATGGAGTTATAACAAACCTCTGATAGAGAGTATAAAAGTTTGCATGTGCATTTCTGTGCTCGTCCTTGCTTGTGCATAGTAATGATAAACTAATTAAATACCCTGCAATGGCAATAAACTGTCAATCATGTTTATTAAAGTCATCTTCCAACTGCATATTTTACTAGTCTCACTGAGTCATTTGTGACAGAAAAATACCCACAGTGCACCTGTGGCGTCCTGGCTCTGGTCCAGACCAACAGCTCTGGGATTTCTCACTTTATAAAGTTCACTTCTTTTTCAGACCTGATCACTCCCTCCTTCTTTTTCTCCATCCCCAGCTTCCTCCTCTTTTATTGGCAGTAAAGCCCAGCTAATGTTTTTAATGTGTTTTAATGCATTATTTATATTGCTGCTGATAGTGAGGGTGGAGGGAATAGTGAAAAGAGAGAGAGAGAGCGATGGGGAAAGAGAGGTAGATCTGGACATAGATCAGGGAGCAGAACAAGGTCACAGCCACACACACACACACACAGTCTCGGTATCCCAGTAGGCCTCTACTCACATACATTTGAATGTTTATTACCCAATGGCACAAATGGACTCTGCTATGTGTGCTAATTGTGTTCCCCGAATCAGAATCTCACCCATGAGAGGGACACACTCGCACAAGAGCATTTCTCTGTCTGTCTGTCTGTCTCTCTCTCTCTCTCTCTCTCTCTCTCTCTCACACACACAGACACACACACACACACACACAGTTTGTTTTTGTGAAAAGTGGGGACATTCCATAGGCATAATGGTTTTTATACTGTACAAACTGCATATTCTATGGGCCTTCACCAACCCTACACCTAACCCTCACAGGAAACTTTGTGCATTTTTACTTTCTCAAAAAAATGGGGACATGGGTTATGTCCTCATAAGTCACCCTCTCCTTGTAATACCTGTGTCATACCCATGATGCCATTATACAGAGTTGTGTCCTGATATGTCACAAAAACATGCGCGCTCACACACACACACACACACACGCACTTACATTCCCAGGTTGATTTTGAAAAATCTGCTCATGTGATGAAAAATCTACTTCATGTGATGATTTTACATGCCATATATATATATATATATATATATATATATATATATATATATATATTCAAAATTAATCAAACTATTCTATTAAAATTATTTTTTATTTTATAAAAATATATATTTTTAAATATTATTAAAATTGTGTTAACATGATGATTTTTAAATGCCCTCACAGTCATTTACATTTTTGTATAAATAATAATAAAAAAACTATAAAAATGTTAATATATTCATTCAGAATTAATCAAACCTATTTCTATTAAATATATTATTTAGATTTTTTTTTTAAAATAAATGTTATTAATGTTATTAAGCTATTATTAATGTGATCATTTTTAAATAACCAGTCATCACTTTTTATAAATTAAATCTTAAATATGGCAATTCAAAATTAATCAAACTTTTTCTATTAAAATGTTATTTATATTTTTATTAAATATGTTTAAAATTATTATTATTAATGTGAGATGAGTTATATACAAAAAGTCACTGAAATTTTAAAAGAAAATACGTTTCAATTAATTCAAAATTAATCACACTTACTCTATTAACACTTATTTAGATTTGTTTCTGTTAAATATGATTTAAAATATTATGTATGATTTTTTTAAATACTGATGATAGCCATTGAAATTATTTAAAAAAATCAAAAAAATAAAATAAATAAATAAAAATACTACCAAACATACATTCCCATGAACCCCCATATAATTTAATTTATATTAAAAATAAGTTTAATATTTAGAGAGTGCTTCTCTCTCACACACACGATTACAGTCTTTTATGCATCCTGACGGGAGGACATGCATGAAATGCACTTACATTCCCAGGGTGAATCTAACAAGTACATGTAGAATGAGATCTAGTGCACATTCAGTACGCACGTTAAAACCGAACGTGATGGCATGTCATAAAACTGAGCTGAATAAAACATAATGTGGCATTTGCAGACATTTGTCATTGTGCTGCGCCACAGGCTTCCACATTACTTCCAAACTGTGATTTTAGAGGCCCCTAGAGGACTTTCATCCGCCACCTCTAGATGGTAGCATCGAGCAGGCCAATCTTTGGCCTCCCTGAGCTCCACATCACATTCTGAGAGGGCAAACCTTTTTACAAAAAGGCAGATAAGGCCTCCTGCACACAAACGTGCGAACGCAGACAAAAACATGCCCCTCACATATGCACAAAATCACTCATAATGCCACAAAATTACACTGCTTTATAAATATAGTACCACACAAACACATTTTTCTTTCTCTGTATCTCATAGGCACACCCTCACCTCACCAGAAACCTTCTGTCTCCATCTGTACAGGCCCCACCGTCCGCATCTCTGCCACTGAGCCACAGCATGGCACGGCCTTATGGTGATGCAACTCTCTGGCATGCTGGCACACACACAAAGACACACACAAGCTGGGCTAAACGGCCACAGAACCATACATGTGGGTGTCACGTCTGCACCGAGGGAGTGTATTCCACCACAGGGTTCTTTTTTCCTCCTTTTAGGCCATTCTAAAGCACTCCAAAAAGCCATGATGAGCTGTTACACACCATCCAATTCTGCATAATATCACTGCTTCTGATACTCAAACGAGCATACGGTAAAACAGACACTCTCTGTACTATCTAGAATGCTACAGTATAAGCATATTTTGGATTTGACCCTGTTATGTTATGGTTAGCAAGCCTTAGCTTTGTGCCTTTGGAACAACATGAGGGTTAATTAATGATGACAGAATGCCATTTCTTAATTGAACTATTGCTTTAAGGCCAGTGTTTATGAAGCTTTTAAGTGAGGTCAAAATAGGAAAACTAGCTTTGGTTACGTAAAATATCCCATCTGACACTTTCTTGCTCTGTTTTGATAAATGGAAAGCACACAATGAATAATCTATCACTTTTTCCTCTGCTCGCCTGGAGAAGTGTAAGTATGATGAATATCACAGCATTTATATTCGAATACAAACGGCCGGGCTGTCTGTAAAATACTGTTACAGTGAGCTTTAAAAAAAGTCAGGCTTTGAATTGCAGTCACGTAGCAAGAGCAGGGAGCAAACTTTCTACAAACTAAGGCAGAAAAATAATTCAAAGTTCATTCTCACAGTAGGAACAATAATCTTCCTTTCATTTCCCCACAAAGGGATGAACGTGCTCTTTCAGGGTTTTTGGAGGAGTAGGTAATTCTTTGTAGGGTGAGCTACCCTGCCTTTGTTGTGACCAGGCTCAGATTGCATTGAGACTCTTTCAAGACATGAGAGTCAAACAAATACGAAAAAAAATAAATAAATATTATTAATAATACAGTCTAGTGTTTGTCTGACTGACAAACAAGCATCAAGTTCTCATGATATTCTGTAATATATACATATGTGACCCTGCACCACAAAACCAGTCATAATGGTCAACTCTTTCTTCTAAAATAAGTTATGATATCCTCTAAAAAAAGTGTATGTGTGTGTGTGGTCGCCGTGATTTTGCCAAGTAAGACATGTTCCTGGATCAACATCTTATGATGATCCTGGATCAACATTATTGTCCAAAAATATTAACTTAACCCAATCCCTACCCTAAACCTAACCTTACCCATAATTTATTCCTAAAATCAGTGGGAAATAATAGCTGATTAACAAGGGTGTAAAAGCACCTAACTCTGATTGTAAGCCTAAAACAGATATTTTCTGAAAAGTTATATCTCAATTCTGATTTGTTGATTGGAATTTTGTTCCAGGATCAACAAGGATGTTGATCCAGGAACATGTTGTACTTGGTGAAATCATGCTCGCCATGTGTGTGTGTGTATTTATTTATATATATATATATATATATATATATATATTGTGACGAGTCAGCTGCCTCCTCCCTGATTGTCACCGGCACCCCGTGCTAAATCGCCGCCCTTCACCAGGCTCCCGACTGGAGTGGGTGGGTGTGTGAGAGGAGGGGCGCTGGACGAGTCAGGGCTGGCGGCGTGTGATGGGGCACACCTGAAGGAAATGGAGCCTCATCACCGCCGCTGTTTAAAAGCCCAATGCGCCTCTCCTCGATATACCGGTCTCTTCCCCGTGCATGCACACTGGTGTCCTCGTGGGTCCAGGAAGGGTGCGTTGAGGGACTCCCGCGCCACAAGAGACGTGAGCTGCCGGACCCGCGATCCGGATGGGAACTGCACCCGTTTACACGGCCGTCGGGCCAGGATGCCGGGCCGTCCATCCCCTGCCAGCGCCGCGGCCAACGAGAGTGATGCAGGAAGCCGCCGCCCCTCGCGCCCCGGACCGAATAGGGGAGCGCGTGCGACCGCCGGACTCCGCCCCTTACCTGGACCCTTCCTCCATGAACACTGCCCGACCCACACGAACCCCGCAGCACGACGAGGACACCCGATTCCCTGTTTATTTTGGACACCCTTGCCCTTTGGCCACCTTCATCCCCTGTTTTATTTGATTTTCTGTTAATAAAAGCCTCCCCGAAGCCTGACGCCACGCCCACTGTGTCTGTCTTGTGCTCCTCCCATCACTATATATATTACAGAGAATGTCACAAATAATTGTTCATAAATATTTCTTTTTTTTTATATTAAAGGCAGGGTAGGTAAAAAAATTTATAAAAACCTTTTTTTCCAAATTTGTTTAAACTTTATTTATATATCAAAACATAATTAAAATGTAAGTACTCTGAAAAAGAAAGTATAAAAATCGAGTGTCTGTAGACCTCTCACGACTGTTTTAAAGACAGCTCATTACTTCCATTTACTCCACCCCCTCCCTTCTGGGCTCCTTCCAAAGCCACGCTGTATGTATGATCAAAATACAAAAAGAAAGATTTACCTGTCCAGCAGAAATAAAGCCATCAAGGAGTCACTTTTCAGCCCCTTGAGTTCCCTCAGTTCTCGCCATAGCTGGAAAGCCACGCTGATATTAACTCGCGTTTTATTTCTTTGTTTATCCAAAGACTTTTTGTTCATTGCCTTTTCTTGTACTGTTACTGTCTTCCTTTTTTTGCCTGGTTTGCCTTCACTAACTTCATAGGCCGGTACTGTGAATTTTGCTTGCTGTTTCTCTGCCATTGTTTTGGTATTCCTAGGATTCGTGTCCTTGAATTCCTCAAATCAAACGTGTGTGCGCGCAAGTGGGCAGGTCATGTGTGGCAAAAGGGTGGTTGCCATGGTTGCGAGAGAGTGACAGTCGCCTAAGCCAATCCTATGTTTCGTCCCGAATGGAAATAATGAGCTGTGTTTAATACAGATTAAACGGTCTAGAGTCACTCGATTTTTATACTCTTTTTATCAGAGTACTTGCATTGATATATATAGAAAGTTGAAACAAATTTGGAAGAAACAATTTATAGGCACATCTATAAATTGTGTCAAATGAAAATGAGAGTACTCTACCGGAGGGGTGAGAGGGGGTATCAGGAAAGTGCTCTTTCAGGGCCTGACCCGATGTGACTTCAATCTGCACAGAAACTCTGCCATAACATGTGCATTTGGAAGCACCTGGCTAATTAAGCAGCAATGTGATTTTTGCACTTTATTGTGAAAATGACTACTAGGAACTGTGAAATATTGACATTCTAGGGTTTTTTCACTAATCTTTTTAGTTCTGTTTTATCAGTGCATTTCTTGCCAGTATCTGCATTAGTTTTTTCACCTTTCAGTTTGAATGTGATTAGAAATGACACAAAACAGCATTTACAACCCATTTTATTTATGTAAAGAAACATTTCACAGAATATTTGCTGGGAAAGAATGTAGGGTGGGATTTCATGCATCAGGATTTGATTGGATCATGAAATGTGTGACATTACTGGTTAGAGAAATAGATCACCTAAAATCCCCCCAAAACTGCTTAAAATGTACTGACTCAGGCCAAGTGTGATATAGATGTTTCTTCATTAGAACAGATTTGGGAAAATGTAAAAAGGTCCAAACAGCTGATCAAAACATCACAATAATCCACAAGACTCCAGTCCATCAGTTAATGTCTTGCGAAGTGAAAAGCCATATTTGTTTAGAACTGCTTTGGATTCTTTTCACTTAAACAGTGTTTGATCTTTGCATTTTTCACTTTTCCACTGGAGAAAGCAATATTATGGAAAGATGACTCATATTTTATCCGAAAGCAACAATTTCAAGTTAAAAAAGCTTTAAATGATGAATTTATTACAAACAATGATGAATTTATTACAAACATGCAGCTTTTTGCTTCACAAGATGTTAACTGATTGTGATGTTTTTATCAGCTGCTTGAACTGACGCCACCCATTTACTGCAGGGGATCCACTGGTGAACAAGTGATTTAATGCTACATTTCTGTTTCGATGAAGAAACAAACTCCTCTACATCTTGGATGGCTTGAGAGGGAGCAAACGGTTTAATATTATTTACCCCAGCTCATGAGGCCTTGGTTACAATCGCAGAAAAGGTAATGAAAACCTGTTTTTTTTCTTTTCTTATAACATGGACTGATGAACCATGCACAGTAAAACGAGGTACACTATCTAGACATTTAGTAATGGCATTGAATTTTTATTTTCATACTGTCTTAATGTTTATGAATGTACTGCATTTAAGTGAATTAATTTTTTATAGAAGTTTCTTGTTCTTGTGTTACATAACTGTTATCCTTCTCAGTAAAGTAATAGAGTTTTTCTTTTGCCTATTTATAAAGTGCAACAGAAACTGGAGGAGAAACACGCTCTAATGGGAATAGAGCTGAAACTGGATTTGAAACGAGAGATCTTTCACCTTTGCCTGTGAGGCTGTCTGAAAGTGAATAATGGCTATTTGATTTGTATCCTGTGACATGATAAATTAAAAACTCGACTTTGAAACACTTCGATGTTACAGACCTCAATCTAATATATTACTGATGCTATCAGAACACGGCAAACAAAACTTTTGCATTTTCATCGGCATTCATCATGAGCAACAAAGCAGAAAGCATTTAATTAAACATTTATTTTTCAATCTAATTATGCACTATTAAATGGTTTATCAATTCTATTTTGACTTCATTGACCAATATGTGAATAATAGACATATTAGGAATAGATCAGCAACCGTCAGTTATCAAAATGTACGTTCAACCTTTTTTAACTCTCTCTCCTCTAATCCAAGTGTTTCTCCAAGCATGTGTATCAGTGTGTGTGTGTGTGTGTGATGAGCTCATTAAAATTGGGCCTAATCCATTAGATAGGCAGATTACACATCACAAACACACACTCTGTCCCCCATCACTGCATAATTACACATATGAAAGCAATAAACAGCTGCAATAAGCTGCCTCCGGTCATTATGATAGAGACGATAAAAAGAGAACATTTATTTGACAACACGTGGGAAAGAGACAGGCGTAGAGAAAAGAAAGAACATGTCCCTCTTTATTACATGACACCTCCTCCCTCTATCTGTCGCATGCTCTCAGTAATGCAAAGCTTTGCGGTGTGTGGAGCGTAAAGCCTTGGTTGCAAATAAATCCTGCATTCTCTCAGAGAAGTAAACATAAATCACCGCACAACACCCCTTTGCCTTCCTTGTATTTGCTTTTACTTATCTAATGAATAAAAAATGAAAAACAAGCCAAAAAGCTGTCAAATTGGGGACTCGCTCTCTCCTCGTCCTCCTCCTTTTCACATTTTCCCCTTTCTTTTTCTCCTCTCACTACTAAGACACAAAAGTGAAGCTCTAAGTGGACTTGCGTAATTGCCTAGAGATTATTTATGAGCTACTAGGGCTCTTTTGGTGTCTTGCTTTATACACTCTTTCCTTTCTCTCTCTAAGTGCTCTTTTGACTCTTTTCTGCTATTTTCTTCAAAATGAAATCCAATTTACAGTTAAGACTGGTGGGAAAAGATTTGGTTCTTCGGGTCGGACACATTGTGCGGGGAACAAAAGTTTCAATATGGTTCCCAAAGTTTCTAAATTCAATTCTCCCTCTGTCCATTTCCTTTGCTCCAAGTAAAAATACAATAAATAAATAAATAAATACAAATAATAATAATAATAATAAAATCAGTACAATTTGGAATGCAAGAGTCTAGATTTAGTAAAATAAAATAACATTCACAAATTCAGAGTGATGTGAAAGTAATATAAAATATGCAGGAGTCATCCCATGAAGCATCAATAATAATAAATAAATAAATAAATAAATAAATACAATTTCCAATGTAGGAAGTGTCAATAAAATAAAACACAATAGTGTAAAAAATAGTGTAAAAAAACATTCTGAAGATTAAAGCAGGGTCAAAAAATAACTTATAAGCAAACAGTAAAATAAAAACTTGAAGAACAGACTCGCTGCTTTTTCTTCTGTTATGGGCGTATTCAAGCCGCGCGCTTCAGTTTGAATCTGAATAGCGCGTTCAGCGCGGGGGCGTGGTCACATTAGATATAATGAAGGGAGACATGAAAAACAGACATCCCGTTGTTTTAATATGGATTACTTTATCACAGAAAATCCGTTTTCGGCAGCACTTGTTTAGTTTAAAAGTAGACCTGTCAAGCTTTCTATAGATATCTCTCTCATGTCTCTTCGTTGAGTATTCACGGAGTTACAGTTCATTTTAATGACGTGTTTGTAAATAAAGATCAGCGCAGACAAAGGCTGCAGACAGCACACCTTGTTTGTTATCTTTATTTTATAAGTGCACAAAGTTTTGTTGTTATTATGTTTGTATCCAAAAAAAAGTAGACCCTTTACAGATTCGATTGATGTATTGCTCTTAGCTGTACGATTAAAACTGAAAGTGTAATTTAAGTTCTTTTCGGGGTTATCAGGAGAAAATGACTCAAAACGCGTATCCGCGTTAATCGACTTCATAGGGTTAAAGTGGCCATCCTGACACTGGTTTGCTTGGTTAAGTGAAACTGACACGGCCCACTCTAACCACTCACAACCACTAACTTCTACTGTTAGACATAAATGGGTCAAGAGTATATCATGTGACAGATTAAATCTTGCCATACATGGATGTGAGAGGTTGGGATGGGGTGAAAGCATCCATCTGACCTTGTATTTTTGTCTTCACAATGTCAAAAAGTCAAACAGGTAGAAACAGAGGTGTCGAAAAGAATGAGAAAGTGCAAGAATCGTGGCACAATTACTGCAAATGCGGTGATGTCAGCAGGTTTGGGTAGGAAGGTGTCAGGATATCAGAAGCCACCTCTTCTCTCTTCGTACCACGTGTGACGCATAAGCCTTTTTCAAAGAGAAAGGCCACAACAAACCTAGTCCTCGGGGACTATTTAACGCTCATACAGCAGTAAGCAATCATTACAGCAAAGAACTGCCTCTTTTGAAATGGAGTTGAACACACAGGCTGGAACAGAAGATCACCCACACCAACACATACACACAACAATACATGCCCTTTCAACATCCTGACATGCCCAGGCATGAAAATGCACACACAATCACACAATCATAAGTCCTTAAGGGTCTTGTACTCAGTAATACGGCCATCAGACACCCAATAACTTGATTAAAAGCATAGTTTACCCCCAAACTTTTTCAATTCTGTCTTACTTTCATGTCTTTTCAACAAATCTTTTCTTTTAATTTTTCCATATTATTTAAATAAATGTTGACTGAAGCTTTCAATCTTAAAAAAAGGATGAAAAAGCATCATAAAATTACAAAAGCATTCATTGGGATGATGATTTGAATCAGACATTATTGCAACTGTCATATTGTGCAAAGGAAAGCTAGTGAACTCTTGCCATGAGGCTACAGTTCTATTTTTTTCTGAGTTGTGAGCTTGCTGAACTATGACGAGAGGAAAAGTTTGAGCATCACAAAATAATAGAAAGACAATAAACAGAAAATACATCCATTTTTATCATTCTTGCTGGCTACACATAATAAAAATCTTTCAAAATTACAACTGTGGTCTGATTCATGACTCCAATAAGCAGCATCATTTTAATGAATTTTTCAAAAAGAATAAAAATAATATGCAAGTCACAAATCAGTGTACAATGCAAAGTACTGTATACATGTACTCTAACAAATTATGGATTATTTTTGCAAGCAACATAACACTATTATTCAAACGTGTGGGGTCAGTATTTATTTATTATTAAGAAATTCATACTTTCAGCAACGATGCATTGAAATTATCAAGTGAAAGTAAAGACATCTGTAATACAAAAGTCGGAAATTCTGTTTATCTGAAATTTATTTTCCTCATAGAGAAGCAGCACAACTGTTTTCAATATTGATAATAATTAGAATTGTTTCAGCAAATCAACAAATCTGAATGATTTCTGAAAGGATCATGTGACACTGAAGACTAGAATAATGGCTGCTGAAAATTCTGCTTCGCCATCAAACGAATATTACATTTGAAATAAAACAGACAATATTATTTAATATACTGGAAACATAGATCACACCAGCCGTGTATGTGTATGTGTGTGTGTGTGTGTGTGGCGGCCGTCTGACGTCAAATGCTCACTCTCAGAATCGCAGACTCCATCTGCGCTCATTAGAATAGACTCTTGTGCAGATGTGCCCCCATCCGCTCCTTAACAATAAACTCAAACTCACATGTACGTACATTACTAGACTATTGCTTTCCAATGAATGGACTTGCTATCTCTATCTCTGGCTGAATCAGCCAAGCTCCCATCAGCTCCTCTAAACACACACACAAACACACACAAACACACACACACACACACACACACACACACGTGACTAACACCAGAGTGGCGACATTCCTCAGAAAAGGTCAGCAGAGCCCTTCAAGATGAGTGTCGAGCACAGCTGTGTTATTCTGATCCAGTCTCCGAGGGTTTGCGACAACCACTCTCTTCCCATGATCACAGATGTTTGCATGTGTGTACACCTAGCAAAGCTAATCTTATTAGCACCTCTGAAGATTCTCGGTAGCGAAGGCGACATACTCTAAGGCTTTTTAATGTGACAGCAGGAAGACCTGCCAAAAGTGAAGTGAAACGGATAGATTCCCAATTTAATCCTCGGCATTGATTCAAATCTTTTTCAAATCAGCACCAGACTATAGAACTCAAATCCCCTGGAGAACCAGGAACCAGAAATGTTTCAGCTGCAATTTGGGACAAGGAAAAAATGGAGTTGGGAATTTGCATGAAGTGTGGTATTGATTTACAGACAATAAATGTTGAAATGCATTGTGCCAAAGACTCCCAGTCCAACAGGAACAATGAACTTCCTAGTGCACGAGTCTTTGGCTGAACAGGACCATTGTCTGCTTTGTAATGTGCTCTATGGCAATGGAAAAGGTAGTTAAATATTGACCTAAACTAAATAAATGTCATGTAAACGATAGAAACATTATTTTTCACACACTAGTCAAAAAAAATAAGTATTCTGTTGCACTGTCACTGAATATATTCAATAATCTTTTACCTGTACATCATTGTACAAAAGTTTGAGGTTAGTAAACATAAAAAGAGGAATTAATAGCCTACTTTTATTCAGCAAGAAAACTTGCTGAATAAAATTGATTAATTGATAACAAAACCAAACCTCCTCAAACTCCAGGTTGTAAAATAATTGTTTTACACATTCTAAAGGCTTTCTATTTAATTTGGTAGTTCTTGGCCCGAATAAGCCGAAATGTGGACCAGACTCCACACACACACACACACACACACACACACACACACACACACACACACACACACACACACTCTAATGCAAGAAATATGGAGTAAAAAAACTCATTCCCCCTCAGAGTGGCAAGGACAGCATAGAGCAGCAGTTGCTTCAAGCAGTAACTTTCTAAAACAATCGTTCCTGCTTTCACAGACCCCCCCCCCCCCCCCGCCAACCCTCCAAACGACCTCCCCCCACCAACAGCGCCTCCCTGTGTCCCCTGCCAGCCGTCTGTAACATTTTAGAACAATGATTAAAATCTTAAATAATTTAAAACACGCTCCTCAAAGAGGGAGGGGTGATGAGAGAGAGAATAAGAAAAAAAGAGGGATGGTGATGGCTGAAAGGAAACACCGTTTCATAGTTTCACTCTTTGAAGAAAACTGAAATAGTGTCCTCTTCCCACAGGGTGTAAGAGCAGCGTAGGAGCTCTTCTTTCTCCTTAATTTACTCCCTTTAATTTGTAGACACCCTCTGCACATCGGGAGGGTGGCCAAGACCTCCGGCCCCAGTCTCCGTGCAGCTGGGACATCGCTTTCATTATTAATGCAAAAAATTTCACTCAAATTGTCTCTGTGAATTTCTAATGAAGGCCTGGGTCAGAACACAGAGAATCCTGATTGGGGGATAGAGATGGGTGGAAATCTCACTAGCTGGTTTTTATTGTCAGGAAAAAGAACATTAGCACTCGACAATGGAGTGCAGTTGCATACAGTGGCAGAATATTGGGGAATGTTCCAGAAAGTTGTTTCTGGTGACTGCTGGCCTGACACCAAACATCTAAAAATGATGTTGTAACATAACACTGTACTTGGACATCAAATACTGCACCAGTTCATGCAATCAATGTATTTGTTGGCATGAAAGAAATATGGACTCATATTAGCCAAAGTGGTTTGGAATCATCAGTTAGAATTGATTGAAAATTATGTCTTGAATCATATCCTATACAGTTGATTTCCAAAAAAATTAATTTATGACGTTAGGTGTATAATTTCCAGCAATTCTTTTTATAATAAAAAAAGTAATAAAAAAAAACCTTAATATGAAATGAAAATATATTTAAATTGGTGTGCAAACTCATCCATTCCTTCAAAGCGTGCAGAATTTCATTCTTCAAACCATCAGAACATCATGTTAACATGCTACTCTTACTCTTTCTGCAGGACACCATAGAGAATTTTATATGCCAGTATTTCCAACAATGCAATGCACATTAATGTCTAATGTGATGCCTAAACTGGAAGCAATAACATCAGTGATTCCAGTGGCTGAATATGGAATGGCATACCAGTGGCACTATTTGCCATATGTTTAAAATTACAATATTACAATTTACAAACTCGAAGACAGAACACAGTGTATACTGGACAGTTTTCAGATAGTATTATTTAGTATTCCATCCAAACACAGCCATTGTTTGCCGACTGATTTCTGACTTGCCAACCTTTTTTATAACCTGAACAAACTTCTTCCTGATCCATTGTCTCTCTCTCCGAGGTTCCTCTCTTTCTCGGCAGGCTTGGAGCACAGTGTGGCCCAGGGGAGGATTGGACTATCTGTCACAACCAGAAAAAGTCCTGCTTGGCTCTCCCTGCAGGGACCTGGCAAACCACTTACACGGCTAAACAAAAATCAATATCTTAATGATCCAAAACTGATAATAGAAGGAGAGAAAAATCCCACACACACTCTAAAACAATAAAATGTCTTTTGGTAAGTGCAACTCTTTCCTGTGTCTGTGTGTGCACATGTGTGTGTTCATGCAGCTTAGCGGTGCAAAACGTATTGATTTACTGATTCCCCTGTCTTTGTCCAGTTTTCTTCTCTATCCCCAATGCCGTATCCTGCTGCAAAGACTCTTGGGACAGTTAGACTGCAGTGGGACTCGGGGAGCAAAAAGGGTTGTGTCCGCACAAGCTTTCCTCAGCTTATATCATGTGGATTTATTAGCATGGGTCACGACCAAATCAAAACCTTGACCCATCTGCTCACTACAATTTATAAGCATCTAACAGCAGCCAGTGATGGTTTGGCAGGGGATACACTGTTCTTTCTGGGCCCGGCTTCTGTAGGTAATTTAGTGATTAGAGGACAGCTTAATGATTTATCTCGGGCCAGGCTCTTGTAAAAGATCACCGGGATCTGGTTGTTAGCCGAAGGGAGAGGACGTACATGGCCTCTGTACTGGGCTGGCGCTGTCTGTGCTGATATAAAACACCGGGACGCCACATGTCGTCATCAGAACGGGCCTTGAACCGACCGTAAAGATGATAAGGCTTTTTAGAAGCATTACGTAATTGAAGGGGTGACAAAAATGGGGTCACGTACAGATTAGTGGACGCCACATGCAGACATAAATATTATTTATTTTCATTGGACTACATAAAATGAACTAGTCATCGCACATTATTTAATAGTTTGTTATATTATAAATTAAATTATATGACAATTTATTATTAAATAACAATATCATTTCAATTAAATATATGTATGCAAACTTTTTACTTACATATCATATATATATATATATATATAAATCACCCAAGTCAGAAATTGCAAAGTCAGTGAGTGCAGCGCAGATCCACAGCGTGAGTGGGGTTGTCATGGCGACTTGTTATCCCGAGCGCTCCCCGAGGCAGCTGGGAAATCAGGAGGGGTGGGCTACGGGGACAGAGGCTATTCTTAAACACACAGCAACAGGCAAATGCAATTACAGGCACAGGGAGACAGTGGCCTAATCAAATCAGCAGGGAGGAGAGGAGAGGAGAGGAGAGGAGAGGAGAGGAGAGGAGAGGAGAGGAGAGGAGAGGGGTGCTATCAAATGCCTGCAGCTCATGCCTGGAAAAGCTCACCCAGATGTAGACCTCTGCTCTCCAAATGGGGGGTAACATGGTGTGGTGTCCGTAAACACAGTAAACCCCACATACCAGCTGTTACAGGCCAAGAGGTATCCTAATAAATCTACGTATTCCATGCTATGTATGATCACATTAGAGGTATTACATCTCTAATGCCCCGAACCAGGGTCCAAAATTAAGACTCGCCAAGGAAATGGAATTAAAAAGTGTTTATAAAAATGTATTAATAAATATTTACAGATAGATAGATAGATAGAAACAGTCAGATAGATAGATAGATAGATAGATAGATAGATAGATAGATAGATAGAGATTATAATGTTTAATATAGATATTATAATGTTTCAAAAGATAATTTGAAATATCAGATTTTCAGAATGATTTCTGAAGGATCACATGACACTGAGGACTGGAGTGTGCTGAAAATGCTAGAGCCATCACAGGAACATATTACATTTTGAAATATATTAAAAAAAAATTGTATTACTTTTTTTTTTTATTAATTTTTATTAAATAAATACAAGAGACTTCTTTCAAAGCATTGAAACATCAAACTACAGTAAATACAAATTATATGTGTTACAGTTTGATACTGATTATATATATATATTATATACATATATATATATGTAAATATAACATTCATATATAAATAAATGTCAAAATGCTCAAATTTAAATGTAATACAAAACATAAATATATTTGAATGAAAAAATGCTAAAATTTTCAAATATTTATTACTGCCTTATATCAACTGACCCCACCCCTATTCACAGTTATGGCAAAAAGTCAATTTTGGACCCGGTTTCAGAGCCTCTAAAATGCCTGTACGTGCGTTGAAGCAGTTCAGGTGCCTGATCCTCTACAGCCCACACTTTAAAATGTTGAATTGACCTCAGTGGCCTGTACTGCAAAACAAGAAATGTTACGTTTTGCTCAAATAGGTTAGATAAAACAGCAACCTTTGCTCACAGCTTTCAAAATGCACTTTCAGTGTACTTTCTAAACATGTTTCTTGCCGTTGTGTGCTTTGGGCTGATAAAGGCCAGGCAAGCACTTGAATCGACCTCTGTGAGTCACAGCAATCTTTTTTCACAAAGCATCTCGATAACGTCAACTAATCAAGTATAATGGTGCACTGCGCCTTACCAGATGCCTACCTCGTGCTCTCCAGGGCTGGAGAAGATCCTTTAACCTTCTTTCCTTAGCATGACTACTGCGTAACAGACTCCTAACTCAGTCCACCCCAAGAGCTTTGGCACCAGAATCCGCTAAGAACCCAACTGTGAGAAGTCAGGCCTGTCTGCTTTCCCCTTTGCGTTAATGAGCAGGGTAATTACTGATGGCCTAACCCTGGCCGAGGGAGCAGGCCTGGTTCTGTGTAGAACCACACACACACACACACACACACACACACACATGCACACACATACTAACCTTTAATTAAAAATTTTCCCCTCAGGGACCAGGAGAGACATAGATTAAGCAGAAAAAAGTACATGAAAGTAAGAACTACATACAGACTGCTGATTACTTCCCACACACACTGTGGGCTACACAAAGTATTAAAAATAGAAACCTCCAAATTTACATTTCTCATCCTTTAAAATATATATATTATTAATTATCAATTAATTAATATTATTTATGCAACATAATATTTCTAATACGCTCTAAAATGGTTTTTCAACCAGAGGACTCATTTCAGCCAAACAACTGTTTACAAAGTGCATACTAAATCTTTCATGTAACAACTAAAATATCGTTAAAATCTATTTAGAAATCAATGATAGTTATAAACAGCCATATCCTCCGTCCTCATTATATTTTTACTAAACAAATGCTGCAAGCAATTGTGAGAACATTTTTGAACGATTAAGCAAACGAATGACTGAATCAGCCTATTGAATTGATTCACTGAAACGGCCACTTTGAACTAATTCATGACAATGACTCTAATTTAATTATTTCTACTCAATTTTAAATGAGAGAGGAGTAAATGTCATCACTATCCAAATGTTCTAATGCGCACATCAAAAAGACAAGGAAGTATTGTGGCATTAGGATAATGATATGATTTTTAGGCATTTATTATAAATTCATTTAATTAATCAATATATCACCCATCCCTAGTGGTGTCTGCAGTGGATACAAAACACATTTGTATGAATTCTTGTATTGTTTTTTTTTTCTCTTCTGGTTGCACGGGGATCTGGGGGTGTATATGACAGAAAGGATCAAAACATTTCCCCCCAAGCAAACAGGCTCAGCTGACGGGAACGCAGTCAAACTTTTACACTCTCTATGATTAAAATATGGCTGCCCCTATTCGCTCACCCCTCCCGTTATTAATGAGTGAAGCACGGCGCTGCTGCCACTGTGGAACGCACTGGCCTGTGAACACTCGTCCACATCAGAACACTTCAAACACCACAATCCACAATTAACTGACAAGAGCTGGCAATTAGTATGGAGCATAGCAACCCGCATATGCAATCTCAGCAGCAACGGGAACAAGGACCAGCCCCTCAGAGAGGCCACCACGTGTTGTGTTGCTACTTGTTAAGCTAGGACAGTTTCATAGCTTTTGTAAATCACAGCCAGCATGCAATGAAGATCAAAATAACACTGTATTGAGGAGAAAAATATATGGTTTCTTTGTACATCTCTTTAATGAACAAACGGCACAAATACAAAATGAAACACAAAAAGCCCACGGCATTCAGCTGGCACTAGTGAAATATACTTAAACATAATTAGCAAAAATCAAATATCCAGCTATCCTTACTCCAACCTTGTAGAAAGTTTACTTGAGATCATAAATTCCAATCAAGAGCTTTATAGGTCACTCGATAGTTTGATGTTTATAATTCATTACTCGGCGTATTTTAAAACACAAGGTTGCCAAGACACTGCTGCTGTAGGACAAATAAAAGCAAGCATGTATTTATTTTTTTTTTATATATTCCACAGATGTGAATGAATTTACAGGGGGCCTGAATTTGCCCTCACTGGTTTAATAGGAAAATAAGACTGCAAAGAAAATATCCCACGCTAGTTAAAACAATTCAGCCAACAAAATAAATTCTGTCTTCTTTACTTAACCTTTTATCATTTCAGACTTGTGTGACCTCCTTTTTTCTTTTCTTTCTGTGGAACACATTTTTCATGCATGGGGAATAAAGCTTTCAAGCTTCCGAAGCACTGTAAAATAATCATAAAAGCCTTCTATATGACTCATGCAAGATTTTTCACATCTTTTAAAGTTGTCTTATAAAATGTCTTTGTGTGAAGAACACACTGATATTTAAGTTGTTACTCACTGATATTCGAGAACCTGTAAAGTCGGATTCACACATGAAGCATTCAGGCTGGTTTTGTGAACTGGAACAAATTAATTTACTGAACAGAACTAACTGAATAATCTGCTCATGAATTATGTTTTTTTGGCTTTAAAACTTTAGTTCCTTTTGATTTTATTTGCATGGAATAGGAAATCAGTTAAATTGTGTTCAGCAGAAGAAAGTTGTCACAGTAATTTATATAGAGATTTAGGCCTATACAATACAGACTGTTTTCAAAGTAGCTTCAGATGAATCCAAATTAAGTCAAACATGTTTTGAATGACGAGGATGAATAAATGATGGCAAAATTTGTGGGCAAATGCCTGCTGTACATTGCACACACACACATACACACAAACGATAAGGTGGATAATCACATGAAGTGTGTAAGATCAGTCAACAACAAAGGCCCCGTCTTAGACCAGCATTCTGCATAATCACTCCATTACGGTTTCGCAAAAAGACACGTGCTGGGACACGGATCAGATTACACTCCCAAAATGAAGAAATATATGTCTGTCAGCAGAGGAAAACGCCAGCCTTCTGCATTAACCAGCATCTGACCTCTACAAGACCTGTCTGGAGAAGAGATGTCAGACACATGCATATGATTGGTTATTGATATTTTGTTCTCAATAGCAGATTTGGCAGGTGGAGAATTGCATTACGGCATTGTTTTTATATTTAGTACACTTACTCCAGGGATAGTCAGGCTGAAATAACCTAGAAGTAGAGGAATCGTTCACCCAGAAATGAATAAATTAAGCTGTTCATTTCTGAATTCCTTTCTTTCTTTCTTTTTGAATTTTCAGACTATTTTCTCCTTTCAGATTAAAACAAAATGTGTGTATATATATATATATTTTTTTTTTTTTTTTTTTTTGATTTTCTGAACACAAAAGATGTTGAATTTCCAAGCTTCTATTGTAAATCTACAGTACTATAACTACACTTTGCAGTGAAGCCTGCTGTGTTGCATGAAGAAAAAAAGTACAATTTAGGTCAGTTCTCTCTGAAAATCGTTTGCTCTATTTTTACTGATTATTACATAGTTTTCCTCCTCAAATTACATATTATGGATCTTAACTTGAACCTAAATTGGTTACCAGTCCACATTATTTAAGCCACTCCACCAACTAGACTTAATTTAAAACATTTAAAGTGATTACAATAGTACATAATCCAAGCCTTCTTAGAAAAGGGTGGATTCTAGGGATGTACACACACACATGTGCAAAGACAGATGCACACACACTCCAACAGACCAACAATATGCTTCTAATCACACACACAATGCATTGGTCTATTTCCTACAGTTAATATGAACAGATGTGGGCTCCCTCCTCTCTCTCACACCTTATATACACAACACCATTTTTCCCAGCACCTGGTGTGCTGTTCCAGATTGTGTGCGTAAGCTTTGATTGAGGCGGATTTCTAAAAGAGAAGGGAATAGGAGTCATTTCAAAGTTTAATCAAAGAAAGAGAGTCTTCATAGAGTCGACTACCCTCCTAAACATCTGTGCCCCTGTAAGGCTCCCAACAGCACTCCTTCTGTTTCATATGTGAGCCAAAACTCTCCACGGTCTGGGTCCTCCATATAAGACAGTATAAACAGATGAATTAAGAAAAGAAGAGAAGATAAGGAAATAAGACAGAGGCAAGTGGGGAGAAATGCAAGGGATTATGGGAGAGAGACAGAATAAAGACAAAAGCAAGGGAGAATGAAAGAGAGGCTGAGAGGAGAGTGTGTGCATGCAGAATAGCAGAGCATGTTTAATTCATCAAAACTAGCTTCATAGAGAGTTGTAGATTAAAACTTTGATCAAAGAGCCCTTAAGTTCTGATGTAACGAGATGAAGAGAGTGAGAAAATAAAACGGGGAACTCAGCAAAAGAACTTGGGAAAGACTGGAGAGAAACAAATCCTGACATCCAAAAATGTCATTACTGTGGGCTCTGCACACACTTCCAATTCACAAACAATTTATCCATTCATCCATCCATCCATCCATCCATCCATCCATTGCATTAAAGGGGGGTGTTTATTCTGGAAAAAAAAGACAAGTGGCATTTAAATACTTAATGGTAAATCATTTAAACAACACTGTTGACAGTTTGGAAAGACTGGTTTATGCACTGCAGTACTATTTACAAAGATGGAGCAACGGTTTAGTCATTTCACCCGACAGTCTGTGTCTCCGTGGTTACCTGCTCATCCTGTTTCAGTCATTGTTATGAGTTCAATGTGTCAGCAGAACATGCTCGGCTGCTGTGACTAGGGAACTCATCACTATGTGTGTGTGTGTGTGTGTTTTAAGCCAACATGCTTTTGATGGAGGCAGTATGCAAACAAGCATTGTTTTATCTGCATCTCTGCTTATCACTCTGTTTGGAGATTGTGGTGCATTGGAATGCATTTGTAAATCTGTGCATTATCAGTTTTGTATATTTTCAATCTGACCTCTAAATTATTTTGTCCTTTACTTGTGTGAAAAACAAAGGCAACAACACACATATTCCCGATTAATTACTTTCTTTCTCTATTGAAGTTTTCAGTGCTGAAGTGTTTTTACCTATATAACCTGCCATCATTGCCTTTATAAAAAAATAAAAATAGAGACCTGGGCAAGAACATGTCTTACTATACATGTTACTATATCTGCAAGTCTTACTATACATATTTTATGACATGCCCCAACAGTAGGGTTTGTATGTGGTAAGTTGTCAAAATATAGCTTTATAGAATAGCCTATATATCTATATATAGCCTTTCTATCAAAATGTTACAATATAACAACTATTAAATAATCCAGAACATTTTTATATAACAAACCACTGTTTAAGCAAGCAAAGATTGTTAATAATAAATTATATGAATTCAAAATGTATCACGTAAAATATTTAAATTACGTTTGAAACCAGCATACAAATCTTATTGGACCATTGACTCAAAAGCTTAAGGTTACTAACACATAGCCTTTGTGACAAGAGAAATATTTAAACATTGCCCATCCCTCCATTTTTTAAACCCTCCCTCCATTTTGCTCCCACTCTTCATTCATTAGTTTGTTTAATTTAGCAGCTGTCCTTAACATTTTCCACACAGTATCCAGGCCTGTAATGATGTACAGGTTGCACCATCCGTGTGTCAGAGCCCCTGTGCGGCTATACTTCTCTGTGACTCATCGCTTTCGTGCCATCACTGTTGGTGCTGTTGTACACACCATCATTCTGCGCCAATGCCGGCATGCCAGGACTCCGCTGCATGCCAGCATCCCATATATCTCCAGCCATCATTTATTTGGCACCAGGCAATTAGAGGACCCAAAAGCCTCAGCGTGGGGTAGGACTAGGTCTCCCTTTTTAATCACCCTTCTTAATTACTTTCTCTGTTCCGTTTCATAAGCCGGCATCTGTAGCTGCTGCATTGAAATTTTGCGGCAGTTTGCGAGCAGACTTGTACGCAATGGTACGAGCTTAGAAAGAGTTGGGTTCCTGTCCAAAACATTACAAGGTTGTCCCATGAGGGGCCAATCCATCAAAGTGATTTTTCTTTCCGCCTCCACTCAAGCCCTCTTCTCCTTTGCAACGTAGTCATTTTCTTCTCACTGGGAGTGACACTGATTCATAAAGTACTCTGCTGCAGGTGCCAATGCGCGCCAAAGTTTTGGTAGTGTCATTTAGTTTGAGTGCGCAAGTTCGTGAGAGTGTGGCTCTCTCCATTTTCTATATAGTATCAGCAGGGGATGTGTCATATCATGAGGCCAATAGGTCAAGGCTTGCGGTTCAGAGAGCCGTGACCTTGAGCTGCTGTGCTGATGCAGTGACTGCCGATGATCCTCCGGCTCTGAGGGGACTTAACCAGGTTCCAAGGGTCTGACAGGAGGATAGGTCCAATCAGAGAATCCAGCTCAGAAGGGTAAGACAGCATAATCTGCTCATAGCTCACTCTGCAGAGAGGGTAATAAAGCTGCAGGACTGACACATGGTTTAGTGCAAATGGCACATGTGGGTAAAGTCATTAAGGATGGAGAAAGACAGTTAGGTTCATGTGACCATGGCGCCACTTTATCAGATTTGGGTAGAGGGGACGCTCGGGAAGGTCATGGCTATTGTGTGATTGATAACCTCTCGGGAGATTTGCTGAGATGCAATTCATGCCGAAATGGCTTTATTTTCAGGACTTTTAACTTGACAGGGCATCTTAAAATGAAAAAATATGCAAATTAGATTTTTACTTCTAAAATATCTTAATATTTTTCTAGAAATGGTAATTTTTCAGGATTTTTTTATTAATAAAAAGTTCAAAAGAACAGTATTTGAGAGTCACCTTTGATCAATCTGATGCATCCTTGCTGAAAAAAAATATATATATATATACGTATATATATATATATATATATATATATATATATATATTTTTTTTTTTTACTTTTCTTTTTTTAAATCATACTTACCCTAAACTTTTGAATGGTAGTGTGTCATGATTTCCACAAAAATATTAAACAACACAATTTTTTTCAAATCAAATCAGCATATTAGAATGATTTATGAAGGATCATGTCACACTGAAGATTCGAGTAATGACAGCTGAAAAATCTGCTGTCATTGAAATGAATAAATTACACTTTTAAATATAGTTAAATACAAAACAATTATTTTAAATTGCAATAATACAGTATTTCTGTTTTTACTGTACTTTACATTAAATAAATACCACCTTGGTGAGGATAAAAGTAATAAAAGGATAAAAAAATCATAAATATTCAAAAAAGAAATTATAACAGTCATTGTATTTTTGCTCAGAAAAATAAATAAACAGAAAACATTCTTATGTATGAAAAAAAACTATATTAAACGTTTATTGTTTTGATGCCTACAAACCACTTTTAATTTTTGACCCACAAACAAACAAATCTTAAAAAAAAAAAAAAAACTGCTTGTCTGCTTGTCAGTTTATAACTTTACTATACACAGACTTGTTTCTCTGTGGCAGCACAAGAATGATGCAATACATAGATAAATCTACAGTTACACACCTTAAGTTTTTGCTCTTTATAATGTGCTAAAAGCATTCTGTATTTGTCAGGATGTGAAAAAGTGTGCAATACGAAATTGCCCTACACATCCACATTATTCTGATCAAAATCACTTGCATGCACATCGGTGCAAGCCGTAATTGTGACTATCCGACTCATAAGTAGGAACCTCCCTGGAGGACTTTAAGGCAGCAGTAGCTCCTCTATGTTTTTAGCACAAATGCTAATGATGCATATTAATGAACACTATAGTGTTCCTCTCAGCTGCTGATCTGACTAATAATGGACCTGAGGAATCACTGAGTGTCCACAGAGACTGGGAGTAAAACAAAAGTGAGAGGGGGAAACAGCTAACAGAGGTTGACACATCTGACTTCCGGAGCTGTTAAATTACTTTCGCATAGGAGGAGGGGTGTAAGTGAAGGGTTGTAAGTGACGAGACCAGAGAAAAAGCGAGAGAGACTAAGTGAGAGAGACATTGTTCTGCCATGCAGAAAGGTGAAGAGTGAAAGAGTGCACAGGAGTGGAGACACAGTTTGCGGTGAACTTCAGAAAAGTCATTCAACTGGATACCCCTGATAAGTTCACTGCCTGTTATTAAATGAACATGATGTGATATTGAGAAGTTATCAATAAAACACACCCGCTAGATACATACACGCACACAAAAAAGGATCAGGTCTAGATCCCACTCACAAACACACACACACACACACACACAAACAAACACACTGCTGACTGGCTAACCGAGAGGATGCCTGCGGCAGGAAGAGAAGCCTCATTGAGCACAGTCTGGCAGCATGAACACATAGAATCAAACTCATACAATTGCAAACAGGCCAGAACTCAATGAGTTACACATTCAAGGCCAAAGAAGAGACGGCTGGAGGGAGATAGACAGACGTTCACACATTTTTCAAAACTTTCTATAAACGCATTTTGTACCTTTTGTACCAAAATCAAAGAGCAAAATGCAGAAGTGCATAGTATGTTCTGTGCAGATCATTACCAAACAGCACAAAACGCATTACAAGTGAGTTCAGCATGAGGAATCAGAGCTCTGTTCCAAAACCTAGTGAGCTGCCTACATAGACATCATTTTTAAACATCATAGGCTCACTTCCAAAATGAAAACGGATCCAATAAACTAAGCTGTCATCTAATTCTACAGCAGTCAATGCGTTGCAGAATGAAAGATGAAAGTTGGTAAGATGAAAGTCTCTTATGCTCACCAAAGGCTGCATTTATTTAAACAAAAATCCAGTAAAACAGAAACATTGTTAACATATTTAACATTGTGAATCACAAAATAGAACAACACGGTGCAAAACAGACCATGAAGCCGCATAAAGCAGTGCTCCGAAAGAGCGTGGCACAGAAAAGCACGGGAGATTATGCACAGAACAATCCAAAGTACCACCTCTGAAATAAATGAATAAGTATGAGACACCCCACATAGAAAAAGAGGACAAGAAGAAGAAACAGAATAAGCCAAGAGCCAGGAGACAGAGAAATGGATGGAGGGAAGAACAAATACAGCAGGAGGCTTAGATGTCTGCCAAGCTGCCTGGACACACTCTGGCCTCATCTCTCCAAACCTCACCCCTCCCCTCCTGTGGCCAACAAAACATGACTTTACAAACCCGGCTTCCTCTTGCCACCCAGCCCTGGATGACACCATCCCAAAAAAAAAAAAAAAAAAAAAAAAACCACACACACACACACACACACACACACACACACACACACACACACACACACACACACACACACACACACACACACACACACACACACACACACACACACACACACACACACACACACACACACACACACACACACACACACACACACACACACACACACACACACACGTAGTGAGTGTATTTAGAGCATGCAAAATCTACTGTCTCCTCAACACTCTGCCTGCATAAGAGAGAGAGAGAGCAAGAGAAAGAGGGGACAGGGATAAAACGAAGTACAGCAGGAGAACAGGATCAAGAGAGACAGGATGACACAGCAAATGTGTGACAGACAGACAGCAAAAGAAATTAAGTGTGGAAGGAGGTGATGAGAAAGAACAAGGCAGAGACAAGGGAACAACGGCAGGTGAAATAACTGACAGAAGAAATGGATATGTGTTTTCCGTTTGCTAACACTGAAAAAAAGGGTTAAAAATGGTTCTCTCTGAGAAATTGCTAGTCAGTTTTACAATAAATTACAAAGAAATGGCAAGTAAACGTAAAAATGTAAAATATAAACTGAAGCATAAATACTGAAATAGCACTTTCTTGTAAAAAAATAAAATAAAATAAAATAAAAAAAATCCAGTAATATATATGGTGGCACTTTTTGTAAAAAATACAAAATAATATATAAATGTAGTATTATATTATTTTAATATTAATATCATATTAATATATTTTATTTAAATGAGTATATTTAAACACTTTGTTATTGTTATTATTAGTTTTTTTACCATTGGTAGTTTTTTCTAAAAACATTGTTATATTTTTGTTATATGCTAATATATTGTTTTATAAAAATATTATGTATAACACAATTTAATATATGTTTTTGTAACTGTATAAATATCTTTGTCACTTTTGATGCTTCCTGCTGAATAATTCTTTTTCTGACCCTAAACTTTCAACAGTAGGGTGATTTAATAAAAATTCTAATCAATATAATGGGATTAGTATAAAACAATTAAAAACAAAATAAATAATAATTTATTTTTAAAAAATCCTTTGTAAAATATATGTTCCTGTGGATGCAAATCAAATGGGTTTTACTATTGTGGCCATTGTGAGCAGCCTGTGATCAAATTTCCCTGCAGTATTCCAAACTGCGCAATCAAGTATTTGAACCATCAAGCGATTTGTTGATTTTACCCAGAAAAAAATAAACAAGAAATTCATAATAAATCTATAATGAAAGTGCAAAGAAATTCTGCTTTAGATATGGCATTCAAAGAAGGTCAAAGTAAATGAGAAACGCTGTGCAAAAATAATATACCAATATACCACAATCACAGACACTGCTACTCGGATGAAATGAGATTTCCTCCAGTTTCACAGAGGTTGTGCCACCAAAATAACAAAGAAAAAACCAGTTCAGGCAGAAATAAAGTCAGACAGAATGACCTCCTCAGGGAAAACTAGTCCTGTAATAATAGGCCTTAATAAATGTTTTTAAAAAACAGCAGCTCAATTTTGGACTATGAAATACCTGTTTAAGCAGCGTAACCCTGAAAATTCTTTGATTCTTGAAAAGAGATGAAAGATTTCCAATGGACTAACCGCTTTGAGCATAAATGCCATGAAAGAGGGAACCTGAATGTGAAGAAAACATACAGGTGAGAAACAGAGCAGAAAGTAGAACAAGTGAGAGAGAGAAAGAGAGAGAGAGACATAAAGACAGAGTAAAAGTGTGTCTGATCCAGCACCCTGGACAGCGCCTATTGATCGGCTCCCAGCACACATCACCACAACTTTCACAGATTGCTATTGAGAAGTGACCTGTAATGCAATTACTGCCCAATGAAGAGCCGAAGTGGCCATCAATAATTAAAAGGCAGCCAAGTCACGGCCTGCAATTGCGCTTTTATTTCCACTTCGCTATTGTTGCTGTGTCTGCCTGCCCTGGCTTCCAAACTGTTGCGCCACCGGGTCTCGAATAAGATTGGAGAAAATGCCTTCAATAAAACCAATCACATCGGACAAATGTCCTTCGCTGCAAAGTTTATTATTCCACCGGCATATGGCTCAGACCACAGGGCAGTCGTATTAACCAGCAACAAATCACCACATGCAACTGCTGTCTGCTCCACTCCACTATTACGTGTGGATATGTCAACGTACCTATTGTCTCATCTGCTCCGGGTGTTCCGCACAGTGCTTATATGAAGTCAGCACGACATTGGCTGCAAAGGAAAATTGTATTTCCCCGCCCCTCTTTCCTGGGCCATGGTGCTGTCATAAGCATTTTTCACAGTGAAATCTCAATATAGAGCGTCTCTTCCGTATTACATAATGTTGTAATCTGTACAGCGGGCCCCCACAGTGGAGGCAACGAGCTCTAGAAGTTGAGAAGAGCATCTATTTTTCATGACGACAGAGGAGTATTTGTCAAAACGTCTCTCGCAGTGACGGATTCTCAGGTTTAATCACTGAACTGTGAGTGATTATGTAAGGACTGTGAACTCGCAGGTGATCGTGAGTAAGGTTCTCATGCAAGAAGGAGGTCAACCGCAGATTCAGAGAGAGATGAGGTGAAGCACATGAAAACGTGTTCAGGAGACATTTCAACCCAAAATCAAATGAAACAAACAAACAAACAAACAAACAAAAAAATATTTTGCATAAAATATATTGAGAATTGTGAAGAAAATGAATTGGAATTGTGACATTTTCATGACAACTGCACACATTACACTTATATTGTATATTCCACATACAACAACTATTGTTTTAATTATGATTTAAATAAGCATAAATAATAAGGCAGTAAAATAAATACTGCCATTAAGTATAAATATTTAACAATTTAAGAATATTTATTTTTATTACTGTAATAAGGATTTCTAAGAAAATGTGCTCAGGTTTAAATTATATTTCTTATGATCTTAAATGCCTTTGTATTTATCTTATCTTATTTATCTTTTATCTTCCACCTAGTTTTTAATTTAAATAAATATACAAAAAAATAATAAAATAAAAATAATAATAACCGTTTCTGAAAGAGGTCTCTTATGTTTCCTTAAGGCTGCAAAAATACAGTAATAACAATAGTATTATGAAGTATTATTATAATTTAAAATAACTATTGGTTGAATTTTCAGCATCATACTTCAGACTTCAGTGTCACGTGATGCGTCAGAAATCATGCTAATATGCTTTTCTTTTATGATTCCTCTCGCTCCACCAGTTGGCTACTGGAACAAACTTGATGCATGTGTTTCACGATATATATGGAATGGGAAACGTCCTCGTATTAAAATGACTACCTTACAACGAAGTATATTACATGGAGGTCTTTCTTTCCCTAATTTGTGTGTGTGTACGCTGGAGCTGAAGTAAGTTTATCTTAAGATATGTTCAGAATTGAATACTATTTCTGAAAAGAAGTAGCATGCATGGTGTATACAGTGCAGTACTGTGCCAGTTTTTTGTAGGCATGAGGACTCGAATGATGCAACATTTGCCAGAACGTGCAACCAGAATGCACTGTGTGAAATACTGTATACCATAATGGAATGCGATCAACTTGACATTCTATTATCACAAATGAACAAAAACAATATGAACCGAGTTCTCTTTTGACTTCATTATTTGATCGGCTGTCAAAAGAGATTTTTTTTTAAAATACAAAATGGGATTAAAAATGTAAAATAACTATTTATTTATGAGACGATAACTTGATGGTGCTTGCTGAATTAAACATGCACATAACGTGACAACAATGTAGTTATTAGAAATGTTCAAACTGATTTTGTAATACTTTTAAAGAATACTTTACCTGTATTTACAATAATTATCACAAAAAATAGTGTTCTTTTTTTAAATACTTTATTGGAGTTTTTAACTGTTATTAAATAATTCTCACAATAAAAATGAAAGAAAAATTGATGTTCAATTTATTTAATACTTTACTGGAGTTTTTAAACTGTAATTTCAATAATTCTATCAACAAAAATGACACACACAAAGTCAAATGTACCTTGTTTAACCAGGTATTAAATAAATACATACATACATACATACATGCATACATACATAATTGCATACAGATTTCTAAAATAATCATATTCCATTTTGAACATAGTCATGGTGTAAATCTGTTATGACTATGCCACAACAAGCATTACAGCCTGAGTCTCCGGGAAATATTTCTACATGAATATTCATCCACATGCAGTGTTGGGAAGGTTACTTTGGAAATGTAATAGGTTACAGATTACAAGTTACCCTGTTTAAAATGTAATAGTAGTGTAACTTTTTCAATTACTTTATTAAAGTAATGTAACTAATTACTTTTGAGTACTTTTTGATTACTTTTCTAAATTTGTGAAAATTAAAGAATAATAAATAAAAGCATATACATCAACTTAAATACAGTTATCTAATAAGCATGTGACGTATTCTGTGTAACAAACTCCTGAAACATTGGTGTTTTTTTTAAACTGCTGTCTCTTTGTATATGATGATAGTTTTCTCAAAATAAGTAAAAAGCACATTAAGTGACACAAAGCAGTTCTAGAAATTATGTGCTCGTGTACTCCTATATTGAGATGGCAGAGGTTGAAAACACTGCAAGCTTCAGTCCTATGTGTAGCAGTGGCGGATCTAGAAAATGTTGCATGGGGGGGCAAAGGGGTGGCAAGAGGTCTTGGCAGGGTGGCAGGGGTACATGGAATCCCTATATATGAATTGCTTTAAAAAAAAACACACAAAAACACTTTTAAACTACAGTAGTTATTGTTTAATCATGCCCTTACACACTACAACGTTTTTTAATTCACAACACACACACCAGTTATGTTTAGACTACTTAATTCTATTGTATTTGTTATTTCCCCAGTTGTAACCTGGTTTCATTGCTGTGATATCTGAGAGGAATTGGATTTAATAGGACTGCTTAGGCTTAGCTAATCAAATGATCGATCTCCTAACTGGCACTGTATTGTGTGTTGTAACGTAACAGCCCAAACTAAAATTGAGTATTTTTATTTAAAGTAATTAATTAATCATTAAAGCGATTTAAGGGAATAAAGAAAAAGAAAGGCTTGTTGTATTAGTGAAATAATTGTAACTATTTGCAACTAATATTTTATTTTTAATTTACATAAATGAATCAAGGAAATTATAGCATATTTTCAATTCAAAAAGGCAAAATTTAATAAATAAATAAAAAAAGTTGAACTTTTCTATTGTAAAACAGTCAAATATTAAATTATCTACTTACATTTTACCAGGCATTTGTTAACTTATTTAATAATTTTGACATTGATGAGCTAGACTGCTGAACTTTTAGTCTTCCTAACAACAAACAGAGCGTTGCGTAATGTAGTGCATCAGAGCAGCATCAATAATAATATCAAGTGAATCTCTTATCTGCATCTTAAGTTTATTGCCAATAATAATGACAGGTTTGCGAACGTGAACTCGGTGAGCTCGCGCAAAACACATCTTCAGCACAGCGACTCATTTAAACGCCTCTGATTGGCCGATGTGATCAACAGACATGTCTGTGATTGGCTACAATGCTCAACGTTGCAAAAGCACGTCAAAAGTACCTTTAATGCAAAGGGAAAAATATAAATAAAAATGTAATATGCACTGTTCATGATTAGTTAATCGCGGCCGCTGTAATCTTATTCACATTTGTTTTTCTGATGAATTGTTTTGCTCTGTGAGAAAGACAATTTAACAAAATATTCGTGGCTTTACTAAAAACTTTCGGGGCTTAAGCCCCATTAGCCCAGCCCTAGCGCTTGCCCCTCAATATTTTATATTTTTTATTAAGCTGTTCTTGTCTTTACTAAAATCAAAATCAGGCTAATCAAAGAGAAGAGTGCTCTTACAAATCACGAGGGAGCGATTTGACCGCTGATTTTGTCTAACGTAATAGACTCGCTGTTTTTGCTGATGCTGAATCGTCTTTAGCATACAATACATTCATTACAAATGTAACTTTAAGTTAAACGTGTGTTTAAACTACACCTGGGGAAACTCACTTCACCTTCAGAGGATCTGTCCGGGGCAGCTCAGTCTCTGGTTGCAGGGCCACCGCACCGAAGCAGACTCGCTGCACATGAGCCAGACTGAGCGAACGCCGCTCTGCACGTTTGAATCAGGGACATAACTAAGTATTTGAGGGGCAAGGGGGAAGGGCGAATAATACATTTAAAATTAAAAATTAAATTGTTCACTTTTGGTAAATGTATTGGACATAGTGGTGGGTTGTTTTTGTAAGTACAGTTTTTGGATCATTAAAGTTAGGGGGGCAGCTGGGGGGGCAAGGCTCTAGAGTGGGGGGGCACCTGCCCCCCCTTGCCCCCCTGTAAAACTATACTTTACAATACAATACTCTACAATACTACAATATCTTTATAGAAAAATCCTAATACTGTACATGAGTCATGTTTTTCCCTTACAAAAATTAACCTTGCTTTTATTAGCCTATATAAAAGTAAAATAACCTTGTTTTGTTTTTGTTTTTTTGCAAATGGATTTGTATTTATTTTTAAATAAATACATTTGTAAAATAATTTTACATTTTTGGTTACCACATTTAAACAATAGTAACCATTTTCTCTGGATTTATAGTTAAATATTAAAATGTAAATTTTCGTAAGGGTTGTGTTGTTGTCTGTCGTAGCTCCCCCTAAACCTATAAAAAAATCGGAATTGTTTTCAGATAAATTCCTACTGTAACATTACAACTGATAATAATGATGTCCTTTATATAGTATTTTGAGTGATGACTGATGAGCAACGTGCTGCTGCTTGATTAAATAAATAAAAAAACAAAGACAAAAAAAGCATCTTTACAGATGAAACTGACCTGAAACCATGAACAGTAGTTCTGCTTCTCTGCTCCAGCAATTCACTCTATTCTCTCTCTCTCTCTCTCTCTCTCTCTCTCTCTCTCTCTCTCTGACTCTCTCTCTCTTGCATTGATTACTCTGAGTCTGATCCAAACCGTTTGGCGGAGGCGCGGAGAGCGCGCGAGTCATGACTAACACTTAATGACTTATTAGAGATTTAATTATCAAATGACGGATTCGCAAATGATCGCTTTAGTACATTCGGCAGGCAATTATACAATAATGACATTAAATAGTGGGGCAAAATCGGCTGCCAGGCCACCGGGAATTGTCCCGGTTCTCCCGGTGTCCAGTCCGCGCCTGATTTCCACAGACACGCAGAATGTGCAAGTCATATATTGCATTTTTGGGGCTTAATATTCACAGACACTAGTCCATGTCATGTTTTGATTCAAGTGTACTGACCTACTTTTGATTTAGTCATCCAAAGTGTGGCATATTCCGTCCGCGTTAGGCATTTTGTTTTTATGACTGGATCTACGAACCAGACTGTATTTCCGCATCCCGGAAATTATTAGGGCGGTATGTCTCAGAATAGTCAGTGCAATTTGGGAAAGAAATCAGTTAAATCTGTATGTGGATGTGTGTAAATATTCAAATGTAATCCCCTTTGTAATCGTTAAAAATTTCATAAGTAACTGTAATTTAATTACTCATTTTTTCGTAGTAACTGTAACTAATTACAGTTACAATAATTTTGTAATTAAATTACGTAACTGCGTTACATGTAACTAGTTACTCCCCAACACTGTCCACATGAATGCGTATTTGTTAACATTTTGCATTTGTGCGTTGCAGTGAGTAAAAGCTGCTCCATTTGTACTCATGCGTGTGTGTGTATTTAAACGTGATCCAGAGAGTGGCTGTGGGTGTGTACACACACCCTCCCACTGATGAGGCCCAGTGCCAGAATCAATAGAGTGCTTCTGAGGCATCATACAGAAGTACGAGAGTGGCCAGAAGAGATTTTAATAAATGCAGTGTGCATAAGAGCCTGGCTTGGCACTGCCATCAACCCCGTCCCCCCAAAAAACAGTAAATATGTACTCTATAAAAAGAATTCTGTAAATATGAATGACAATATAACTTTAAAAGCTTCATCATCTTTAAAAATAGTGAAACCCACAAGGCTTTTCATTTTATGTTACCATAGCTATATTAATACAGACACATTTACACACAACCGTTCAAATGCTTGTAAAAAAAAAAAACACACATTCATGAAGCAGCACAAAATTTTTTTCCATGCCCAAAATAAATTACATTTTAAATACATTAAAATATAAGAGAGTTATTTTAAATTGCATTATTACTTAACAATATTACTGTTTTATTGTATTTTTAATCATATGATATCAATAATTGCTGCCTTGATGAGCATTAGAGATGTTTCAGAAACAGTTTTAACATGTCACAATTAACATTAACATGTTTACTTACAAATGGATATTTAGTTACCAGCAGCTTCATGAATGAAACTAAACCTACATGCTGGGATAATCGGTCACGACAGGTAATTCACAAGCAAAAGTCTTAAAGGTACAGTACCAGTACCGATGGTTTAATTGTAAAGGTCAAAAAGGGAAAAAATGGCATATGAAAAGGGAAAAATTCTCATATAACATAAAGCTACATTAAGTTTATTGCGTGAGGAACCTTGACTAACATTAAACAACTTATAAAGAATATTATATTAGCCTGGAAAATGTGAAAAATGATTATATACCTATATGTAAAAACCCAGCAAAAAAAGTAGGTATCATACCAGAAGGTAATACACCAAATTACACTTATAAACACTACATTCTGTCCTGAATTACTTTATAGCTGCAATATTGTGATGTCAAATATGGCAGAAATGCTCGATAAGCACAATATAATTGTTCATGTGATTTTAGTCAGTGAGGTGATCCCAAACAAAATAAAGGAAAGCATCACACAGATTCAGGCTTTAAGATAACAGGCACAACTCGTTTTTCACCATTCATTTGAGCTGTGATTTTGAAGGTCCACAAGTAGCCCACTCTCTCTGACTCTTTCTGACTGACTGGGGCTTGGGAGGCTTCTTCCACTTGACAGAACTTTCTAACATAAAAAACACTTTCCTAAAAACCATCAAACTGTCAAGTGAAGTGGAAAAATGAGAGATTACTGCATAGAAGCTGAGAGGGGGAGACAAAGAGAAAGAAAGGAAATGAAATGGTGGGATGGCTCAAGATTCTCCAGCAGATAAAACAACTTAAAACGATGCAATGACTTTTCTTCATCTCCAGATTTATTTATTTTTCTTTCTCTCTCTGTCTGTTTCTCTTTCTTTGTTTACTTGAGCATTTACTATTCACAACAAAAATGAGAAGTGGCCATGATGGCTCATACTGTACATATGAAAAATTAAAAATCAGCTGTTTCCCCTACAAACAATTTGATAACTGGGATAACAAATGGAGAATTCTGCTTATACTGTAAATATCAATTAAATATCTCAAACTGTTATAGGGTTATTATAGTTAAAAAAAAAAAAAAAACACCATAAAATGCATTGCCGTTCAGTTGTAAGTAATCTTAAAGATTCCTAAATGCATCTACTTTCGGAAGGCCAAATAACGTGCTTTTGTGGGGGTGTGTTTGAATGAGCCACTTTAGGGGGCGTGGCAGAGTCTTAACTTTAATAAAAAATATCTCTTTGGATATGAGACTTTAGCCTTCGCAACTTTACAGATCTTCCTTATGCAACAAGAGCTTGTAACACTCCAAAGAGAAAGGAAAAATTTTAATCGCATCATATGACCCCTTTAATATGTGTTCCAACATTTCTCATAAAATTTTTCCAAACCCAAATTATCTCAGCTATACTATCCATATTCATTTTACAGCTCTATTCCCCCATTTAAAAAAATATATATATATTTTTCTTAAGAAATTATAGGAGAAACATCCAAGACAAAGACTAAAATGAAACCCAACCAAGAACTCTATTACTGTAAGTCTCCTGAGCTCTGAATGAGCAACCCGAGCGATAAAATTCTCCTCAGGGTAATTAGTATTCTTATTAAACATTTGTGATAGGCAGAGCCTTCGATTGAATTCATTTGCAGCTGCTGCGTGTGCATTTCTTGCGAATAGATGTGCTCATAATAAGACGATCAAGGGCTTTTCTTATTACAATCAACATCTAACATGATGACTTACACATTCATGGGGGTGGGAGATGAGCAAAATGTGTATGGCTGTGTGAGCGTTTTTACAGAGTGAATATTCTCTGCACTAAATGAAAGGAAGTGGAACTCCAGCAAAGAAACTCCCTCTTCAATCAACATCTATGATGTCATAATCATTTGCATCAAAGGCATTCCGCTCGCCACGGCAACTGTCATTCTCCCTCGAGGAGTCATTAAAACAGAACACACCAAACTAAGCAACTTTAAACACGCACACACACACTGCAACCAAATAATTTTAGATCGGGACAGCAAGTTTGTACTAACCTAAAGAAGAGTGACGGTGTAATACGTACACACACGCCTGCAGACAGTCATACGGCATGCTCACACACACACACACGCTCAGAGACACTACAAGACACTATAAATAAGACAGCTCTAATTTGGTGCTGTGTAGTTCTTGCCCTTGGGTACAAGGCTCTTCCAGAAAGAAAGAGGGGGGGAGAGAGAGAGAGAGAGAGAGAGAGATTAAGAAGAAAAGGAAGGAAGAGTATGAGAAGTGAGTGAACGAGATTGAAAACGGAGCCAAAAAAGGAGAATTAGCACTTTTGGCAAAAAAACAGACGCATGCGCACACACACACGCACGCACGCACTCTCTCACACACACACACACACACACACACACACACACACACACACACACACACACTTTCAAATGTTCCAAAACTTTGGGCTCTGCAAGATTTTTTTTTATGTTTACTTGAACAAAAATACAGTAAAAACAGTAATATTGTGAAATATTATTGATATTTAAAACATACCTGTATTTTATATTGTAGGTCATTATCAAAATGTAATTTATTTCTATGATGGCAAATCTGAATTTTCAGCAGCCGCTACCCCATACTTGATCCTTCAGCAATTATTCTAATATGCTGATTTTGCACTTAAGAAACATTTTATTTATTATTATGAATTGTGAAAACGTTCTGCTTAATATTTTTGTGCAAGCCATAGCCCATTATTATTATTATTATTATTATACTGTATTAGAAATACGTGTATTCAGCAAAAAGTATTAATAAGTATTAATAAAAAAAACATTTGAATGATAGTATACATTTTAATATATTTCTTCTATATATATATATATATATATATATATATATATATATATATATATATTTTTTTTTTTTTTTATGTACAAATATTCCATATAGGCTCTGAATTATTATGAGTTCGTAATACTGCATGTATAATACAAAAACAAAAACAACAACAACAACAAAAAATGCTACAATGGTTCAGCATGTCACATTGCAAACTTCCCAATAGTATTATATGTCAACTACCCATTTGTACTGGTGTGCATGCATTTTGTTATTTGCGTGTGTTTATGTGCCAGTTTGACAGTGATGACCTACCCCAGGTAGCGTCTTCTGCTCGTGGAGCGCGGTCTGAGCTTTTAGCGCTGATTCTCTTGCACAGTATGTGAGGAAGGCACACCCTGAGAGAGGAAATAACAGAGACAGAGATAAATTAAAGACAGGTCAGAGAGGTGGAGACACAAGCAGGTGTCCGTTTGAGCAGAGCTGGGCTCTCTACATTCATTTTGTTTTCGCCAACCCAGGAAGACCCAAGAAAAACAATGTTATTACATTTGTGCAGTAGACACAGAGACATAAAAGACAGAAGAGAGATGAAGAGGTTCTGAGAGCACATGCCCACAGCCATACACACTCACCCTCCCCAGAGAAAGGAGAGTGAGCACAAATATGTGTGTGTGTGTTTGAGGAAGAAAATATGCAGCTTCTTTTCTGGCTACAAGGCCATGCTGGTATCAACATTTAACAGAGTATGTTTTTGTATGCTTGCTCATTAATTTGACAGACAATAAGGATGCACTGATTAAGAATTTTTGGCCAAAGAAAAAAATGCTGATAAAAAAAACAACAACAACAAAAGAAAAGAAAAAACAGTCACACTAAGAATTATAAGTAAAATCAGGCTTGAAAAATGTAGTCTACAAAAAACAGCTTGGTTTGAAATCACAGCCTGAAATATAGATAGATCAAGTTAATATATCAATCAACAATTGGTACTAATATACTGATTTACCAATGCTGATATGGTGCATCTTATCCAAGAATTGCAAAATGTGCAAAAATTTAGCAAAATCATACAGAAATGCTAGCAGATGCAAATGAACAAAATATGCTGCATGATAAAATGATAAGCCAAAACAACAACAACTAAATGTTATGTAAGTGATCAGAAAGAAGAAAGAGTGAAATAGCGTGAAAGTTCATTCAAGCACGCCTGATGAGATAGGATCTTTTTCTCAGCTTTCATGGCCTGCTGCAGCTCACACCCCTGACTTTAGGTTCAGTGTGACAAGACGACAATCTTCCTGTCCCTCCACAGAAAATCTGCCCTACTGTGCATCGATGTGTATTCGTGTTAACATACAGCTTTACAAACAAGCACTCAATCTCATATGATGCTAATCTCACCCGGCTAAAAGAAACCGCTAAGGTAGTTTGCTAAAAACAACAGTGAATCATTTGAGCATCAACTTAATCAAAAATCCCACTGGGATAGGAACTGAGTGGAATAACCACTGAACAAAAGCTGAAACGATTAGCATTGCATTTGTACACGAAGTAAGCAAATTTGAATATGCAAAAGCATGTTAATAGATGCTAATGTTTATGCTAATCTTGCATTAATTAAAAAAAATGCTAATATATTAATATGCTGAGTAAACATGATAATAGGGCGCTGACATTTCTGCCTGCATGCTAATAGTGTCACAAACAGTGATAAGATGAAAAAGCTGATTGCCAACCAAAATGGAAAATTAAACCATTCATTTATTCTCAAACAAAGCCTTGTTGCATTAAGATGCTAATCTTTTCTTTTTAAAATATAAATAAAAAGAATATAAAACCATTTTGGGGATGAAAGAAAACCAACCCCGTACAAAAAATAACTACCGTATTTTCCGGACTATAAGTTGCACTTTTTTTCATAGAGGTGCCGTACGGGAACCCCATGTAAAGCGCTGTGCGCGCAGGGATCACACACCAATAAACCTGGAAGCAACGCCCAGGATTTACAGTGCACAGCCACCCGAGGGACTCACAGAGAGTCCAGGACAGGAGGGGGGAGGACCCTCCGTCCCATATCTAGCAGCACCCGTAGATGCGGCAATATGACATCACACAGTCGAGGCAAGGCCTGACCAATGTGGCAATGCGGGTCTTACGCAATACTGCCCATATAACAGCCGGCAGCGCATAACGCTCGCGATTTTAGAGTTCCAATCAGGGCCCTGATTCGACTATACTGACAGCAGCCTTGCTTGCAAGGCGGGAACCTCCAGGTTATAGAACCTGTTAAATGTAGACGGCGAGGCCCAACCTGCCGCCATACATATATCCTGCAAGGAGATCCCCGTAGACCACGCCCACGACGAGGCGACGCCCCTTGTGGAGTGTGCTCTGACGCCCAGTGGGCACTGAAGGCCCCTGGAAGGCTAAGCTAACGCCATCTGGATAGAGTCTGTCTCGAAACAGCCATTCCCTTGGAACGTCCACTGAACGAGACAAACAGCTGCTCAGTCTGTCTAAAGACAGCGGAGCGAGACACATAAGCTCTTAAAGCCCTAACAGGGCAAAGAAGACTCGAGCCTCCATCCTCTCCTGACACCGACATGGCAGACAGGGCAATAACCTGAGCCCGAAACAGCGTGTTGAGGGATTTCGGCACATAACCGTGCCTAGGTTTGAGTATGACCCTTGAGTCATTAGGCCCAAACTCCAAGCATGACTGGCTCACCGAGAGCGCGTGCAGGTCACCCACACGCTTCACTGAAGCGAGAGCCAACAAGAACACTATCTTGAACGACAGATGCTGGAGGCTAATCGTTTGGATAGGCTCAAAAGGGGGACCCTTCCTGGCCTCCAAAACCGTCGCGAGGTCCCATATAGGGAGTGACGGGGGTCTGGGAGGATTCAGCCTCCTAGCTCCTCTAAGGAAGCGGATGACCAAATCGTTTCTTCCTATTGACTGACCGAGCGCTGTCTCAGAAAACGCTGCGATGGCCGCCACATAAACTTTGAGCGTGGATGGGGCTCTGCCCTCATCCAACAGCTCCTGTAGGAAGGAGAGAACCTCCGTCACCTAACAACTAAGGGGTGAACATCCCCGAGCTGTGCACCAGCTGGAGAACACCGACCACTTCGAGGCATACAGCCGTCGTGTCGACGGAGCTCTAGCCTGAGTGATGGTATTTAGCACTCCCACTGAGAAATCAGTGGGTAACCGTTGAGCGCTCACACATGGAGGGACCACAACTCCGGTTCAGGGTGCCAAATCGAGCCCCTGGCCTGCGAGAGAAGGTTCCTACTCAACGGCACTGGCCACGGAGCGGTGTCTGCTAACTGCATCAAATCTGGGAACCATGGTTGGTTCTTCCAAAATGGTGCTACAAGCAGTATTGAACAGTATTGAACATCTCGTTTCTCTCACCCGCTCTATCACCTGCGGAAGGAGGGAGACGGGGGGGAAAGCATAAAGCGGGCAGCACGGCCATCTCCGTGACAGCGTGCTTTCGTTCTCGGAAAAAAACGCGGGGCATGGAGCGTTTTCGTGGGACGCGAAGAGGTCCACCTCCGCCCTGCCAAATCTCTCCCACAACAGCTGGACTGTTTGCGGGTGTAGAGACCATTCGCCCGTGGGAATGTTGTTTCTTGACAGCCTGTCTGGACCCAGATTCTGTAGCCCAGGTACATGAACTGCCCTCAGCGAGCGCAAGTTGTGCTGAGCCCAAACCAGGAGGCGTTCCGCCAAACTGCACAGGTTTCGGGACCCGAGACCGCCCTGGCGATTTATGTAGGACACCACAGACATGTTGTCCGAACGGACTAAGACATGGTGGCCCTTGATTCGGGGACAGAAGCGCGTTAGCGCGTTCTCCACTGCCAGCATTTCCAGACAGTTGATATGTTGGTGCGAAATGGTCGCGCCGCAGCGGAGAGAACTCGCTGCGCGCTGAATGCCCAACGCACACTGTGGTGACAGCTGCGCCGTCATGGAACGTGAGTCCAAAGCTATACCCAAAAACATTATCGTCTGATTGGGGTTCAGCGAACTCTTCGTCCAGTTGACACTGAGACCGAGTTTCTCGAGGTGATCGAGTAAAATGGCCCCGTGTTCCACGAGCTCCGCTCGTGATTGAGCCAGAATCAGCCAGTCATCCAAATAGTTCTCAGAGCACTCGCATGCCTCTGAGTCTGAGAGGAGCGAGCGCTGCGTCCATGCACCTCGTAAACGTATGAGGAGCTATGGACAAGCCGAACGGCACGACTGTAAACTGGTATGCCTGGCCCTCGAAGGCGAATCTCAAATATCGCCTGTGACTTGACGCTATCTGTATTTGAAAATACGCGTCCTTCAGATCTATTGACATGAACCAGTCTCCTCTGCGAATATGCGCAAGGAGTTTCCTGGTCGTAAGCATTCTGAAACTGTGTTTCACCAATGCCTTGTTCAGCTGTCTTAGATCCAGTATGGGCCTGAGACCCCCGTCTTTCTCGGGCACTAGAAAGTATCTGCTGTACAGCCCCCCCTCGCTTTGAGCTTGAGACACAGGCTCTACAGCCCAGTTTGCTCAACAGTTTTGATATTTCGGCCCGAAGTATGTGTGCTACTTTTGTTTTGACCACAGTTTCGACTCGCGCTAAAAATCGCGGAGGGCGTCGAAAAAACTGTAGCGAGTAGCCTCTCTTTATAATGTCTAGCGCCCAATCCGGAACCCCTGGAAGTGCTGACCATGCGTCTGCATGAACGGCTAGGGGTTGGATGCGAAGCGCGCTCTGTTGCTGGGCAACGGCAGCGTTTCGATGCGCTCTAACATGGGCGTTAAGCCTGTGACATTTGAGGTGGGGAGCGCGCTGATCACAGCGGGCAGACCGCTCATCCTCGACCCCCCCACGGTGCTTAACCGAATGAGGGAGGGCTGAGCGGGTCCCGTGGGACTCGTGCTGTCTGTGAGTAATTGTGGGCTGTAAGCGTGCACATTTACTGCTTTAGATTCGCTGTCTGCCTGGGCAGAACGAACGTGCACGGGTTTCGTTTTTACAGAAACCACATGACACGTGTGGCATAGTGTTTTTGGGCACTGAGGAGTGGGCACTTTTACTATGCAGTGCGCGCGATCGACTTGAGTCGCTTTTATGGGCGCGAGCCCTGTGTGAAGGGCTGTGCTTATATGTGGAGATGGGCACTGAGCAGTGGGCATCGTCACTACATTTAAAGCACCATCGGCCGTGGCCGGGACACCAGAAATGACACCTTTTTCGGGAAATATCTGGGTAGCCGTGATAACGGTTTTTGTGTGCAGGCAAGTGGGCAACCGTACAGGCTTGCGAATTGCAAAAGACGCTGAAACAGTCACAATCCCTGGAACTGAAACAGCGGCGCGCTTGGGTGAGAGTTCGGCCGCGGCGACTCGTACACCGGCGCTTTCCTAGGATGGCTTCGGGGCTTCCGGCCTCACCGTAATCCTCTGCCGTGGTCCCCGCAGCGCGGGGCGACGGCCGGTAGAGCGAGAACGGGGTCTCGAGCTGCGTTTGCTGAAGCTGTTGTGATAACGGCTTTTGTGTGCAGGCAAGCGGGCAACTGTGCAGGCTTGCGCGTTGCAGAAAACGCTGAGACAGTCACAATTCCTGGAACTGAAACAGCGGCGCGCTTGGGTGAGAGCTCGGCCACAGCAGAGCTTGTACACCGGCGCTTCGATGAAGCAGCAGGAGGCGGGGGGTGTGGCTGAGAGCTTAGCGAGGCCGGTCTAGCACGACTCGCTGCAGAACCGGAGCGCTTGCCATGTCTGAGAGCGTCAGCCCTAGATGCCTCTCAGCCACCGTAGCGGAAGCCATAACTCGTCCCATGGCTTGTGCAGCGGATTTAGTAGCAAAGCACTCCTAAAATCCGCGTGACAGATAGCCTCAGGTCTCATCTCGTCCAGTTTACAGAGGAGATCACCCTGGAATATCTGCAGCCATCGTGTGTAGTGTAGACGCAGCCTGCTCAGCAGCAGAAAAGATTCGCGTGAGCAGAGATGACGTCATGCGGCAGGCTTTAGATGGCAACACCGCTTTCGTCCGCCGTCCAGCAGAGGGCGGGCAAAGGTGCGTCGCTATCGCCTGTTCCACCGGCGGAAGTGACTGGTAGTTCCTGTTTTTAGCATCATCCAGTGCGGAGAATGCTAGTGAGACAGACGAACGAGTTCGCGCTGAATATGGAGCGTTCCAAGCCTTTGCCACCTCTTCGTGAAGCTCAGGAAGAAATGAGGCGGGCTTTGAGAAGTACGCTCATCCGAAAGGAAACTACCATCCAGCCGGGAACGAGAGGGGGGGCGCTGGTGCAACCCACTCGAGGCCGAGACTCGTCGCGGCCAGCGTGAGCACTCGCCTCGGCTCCTTCTCGATGTCAGCTCGTTTGCTGGGCTTCTGAGCAGAAGGCGCGAGATCCCCGGAGCTCGCCCAGCCCTCACTGCCCGAAGCTAGCAGAGAGCACGTGTCCTCTTCCCCCGACGCGGCCCTGAGATCGACTTCCTCGGATGATGCGGCGGCAGACAGCGGGCGCTGCCCATCGGGAAGCGATGCAGGGGAGGCCGGTGAAGCAGGGCGAACCGGCGAGCTCGGTTGAGCTGGAGGCGGTTCCGGTAAACGCTGGGAGCGGCGCTTTTTACGGCGCTGCGGCGCAGCGGGGGATGCAGGCTCGGAGAAGAATACCAGGCGAGTCCTCAGAGTCACCATTGGCAACAGCTCGCAGTGAGGGCATCCGCCGTCAGCGAGCGCGAGCGCTGCATGATCCTCACCAAGGCAGGAGACACAGATGACGTACCGGTCTCCCTCGCTGAGTGGGGCTCTGACGAGCCGCAGGAAGGCATCTTAGAAAAGACGCAAACTCTTTTACGAGTGTGTGTCGCAGGGCGAACACACACACAAGGATATAAAAGGATATAGGCGCCGGAGAGCGCAGCAGGAACGGCACTGGAAGGCGGCGAAGGCCAGCAGCTTCAGAAGTGGCTCATCCCGCTGAGATGCTTATCAGACGGCGCTTGCTTCCTTCGGGATCCAACGATGCATGAGCTTCGCTGAAGAGATGAAAAATCAGGTGAGTCTGATGTTGCATCAGCCTGCGCTCGATAGGCTGTGCAGTTGCCGCAGAGCAGCCAATGAGCGAGCGAGCCGTCTTGCCTATGGCTGTGTGCTGCTGCAAATGCGCTTTACAAAAATTCAAAATTAAGGATAATTTTTTGCTTCAGTATTTCGTGAAAAGATACTTTTCCCGTAGCGTCTTAGCTAAGACGCAGTACAAGAGAACTCTCGTAAGAGAACATTACCGTCTCCAGCCGCGAGAGGGCGCTCTATGCTGCTCAGTTCTCCTGTGGTCTACACTGAAAACATAGAGAGCCCTCTTGCGGCTGTAGACGGTAATGTTTTCTCTTGGTTCTAAATAAATGCGACTTATAGTCCAGTGCGACTTATATATGTTTTTTTCCTCATCATGACATATTTTTGGACTGATGCGACTTATACTCAGGTGCGACTTATAGTCCGAAAAATACGGTATGTTAAAGTAATAATTCACCCAGAAATATGGACATTTGCTGAAACATTTTACTCAAGCTAAGACAGGCATGGGAAAACCCAGTCCTGGAGGGTCACTGTCCTGCGGAGTTAAGCTCCAACCCTGATAAAATTTCCTGTAGCCTTCTAGTAATCGTGAAGACATTGATTCGTTTGTTCAAGAGTGTTTGATTAAGGTTGGAGCTAAACTCTGCAGGACAGTAGCCCTCCAGGATCGAGTTTGCCCTTGCCTGCCTTAAATAGATTTGGAGAAATTTAGCATTACATCACTTGCTCTCATATGGATCCCCTGCAGTGAATGGGTGCCGTCAGAATGAGAGTCCAAACAGCTGATAAGAACATCACAATAATCCGCACAAGTCCAGTCCATCAGTTAACATCTTATGAAGTGAAAAGCTGCATGTTTTTAAGAAACAAATCCATCAAGAAGTTTTTAACTTTAAACGGTTGCTTTCGACCAAAATATGAGTCCTCTATCTATAATATTGCTTTCTCCAGTGAAGAAGTCGTCTCGTATGAAACAGGAGAGAAATATGCACAGATCAAGTACTGTTTATAAATGAAAACATTCCAAAACAGTTCAAAATAAACAGGTCTGGTCAAATATATCGGTGAATTTTTAAGGTGAGACACTGCAGGCAAAAACACTGTTTTTTCAAGCACCTGTCAATTTTGAGATTTTGGGCTTTTTGGTTTTTCATAAAGTGCTTTTTCAAACTAGTGGAAGGAAAACATCCAAAAGACACTGTTAAGTGTTTCTTTTATAGCACTTTATCTGTTTGTGTCAATAGATTTCAATTACAATACATATTTTTAAAGGCCGTTTTCTCAAAATGAGTTTTTTCTTCAACACTGAGCCATAAATCTCCACTTCAGTAGCACTTACACACACCAAACTTGACATTTTTATTCCTGTCTATATTCTGAAGGTTCTTACAGAGGGATTTGTTCATATATATTTTCCTTGATTATATACAACATTTTATTCCCCCCAAAATTGTGAAAATATATTGTTTTCTGGCTGTTCAAAGTATTTTCTGAATTATGGAGTGACAAAAAAGATAACCAGAATTCCCTCTGTAAAAACATTTGACTCTAATATGTCAAAAAAATTAAACAAAAAATTTGAAACTGACTTCATCTAGTGTTCAGATTTTTGTACTAGACATTTATGCAAATTAGCACATATTTCATTAAATAATGCATCATTTGCATATTTAAACATAACATTTTTGAAAAATTGTAATACAAAAAATGTTTGCAATAATCAATGTAATCAATCAACTGGGTAAGTAAGGTGATAACTATTAATTATTTTTTTTTGCCCTATTCACCTGCAGTGTCTCGCCTTACGTAAAAGGATACCAGGGGATGGACTTTTTCCACTGAATGAAGTTGTTATTACAGATTAAGGACTCGTATTTTGGCCAGAAGCATCATTTCAAAGTTAAAAAGCCTTAATGATGGATTTGTTTCTTACAAACATGCAGCTTTTCATTCAAATGACATTAACTAATGGACAGGAGTCATATGGATAACTTGTAGGTCATTGAGATGCCTTCATCAGCTGTTTGGACTCTCATTCTAACGGCACCCATTCACTGCAGAGGATTCATTGGAGGCCATGTGATGTAATGCTAAATTTCTCCGAATCTCTTCCGATTAAGAAACAAGCTCATGTGCATTTTGGTGTCATGTCATCAGGGTGAGTACATTTTCTTTTTTGGATGAACTATTCCTTTAACTGAATCGCGTCTACATTTTTGATGACAGTAGTAGTTACTTTACTAACTATTTTGGTGGATACTAAAACAAAAGGCATGACTTCAGGAGCAAGGAAACTAAGGAAAAAGACTGAGAGCAGCAGCAGAAGCATAGCTTCCTCTCTGCCTTCCCATAAAAGCCCCAGCGCCGCAGGGACACTAAACACACATAAGGGACACACACACACACACGGGCCCCCTGAGGCTGGAGATTGAATCAGCAATATTCTTTCCCACAGTCCACTATGTGTGTTTAACTCTGGCCAGGTTGGGTGAGCACATGTATGTGTGCGTATGTGTGTGTGTCAATGTTTGTGTCTCCCGCAGACCTGCCTGTTTAATTAACTCTGACTCATTAGCGTTGGGGAGAGCTCAGTGTGACAGCTTGGTGCACTCCTCTGAGGGCCTGTCATGTTATAGAACAGGCTAGAGCTCTCATGGGACACTTGTGCATGCTTCCCTGTCCCACTTGACAAGTGCTGGCATGCACACACACAGACACACACACACACACAGGCGAACGCACACAAGTATACTGGATGAACGGAAAGATAATGGGGAGCCTCTATTTGTTTGTCCTCTAAAAGCAATATTATTTATTTCTGTCTGGTCATGACAGAACCTTAAAGACGACAGAGAATGTAGAAGGGAAAAGAAAATACAGTACAAAGGGAGCAGAAAAGATGAATGGAGGGGTTTTGGACAAAACTTTGGAGATTTGTGAAAATAACAGAGGAAAGAATTGAGTCTCGGAGGTTTGTCAGTGGTGTCGTTTCATTTGAACATCACGGCACGTCTCTAAGCACACTGAAAAAAAAATAAATAAAAAAATAAAAAAATGACCGTGACTTTGAGAAACAAAGTTGTTCTCAGCTGGTTTTGCTTCTACATTCAGATTTTAATTGGACTTCAAATGGCAACCAGACACAGAATAAAAAAATTATCTTACAAAAGCAAACTCTGAATATATTACCATAAAATGCATAAGCCTAAAAATACACTGCATTTATCTTTGTTCCAGTTAAGCTTTATTTAATGTAGTCCTTATGTTCATCAATGCTGCATTTAATCACAAATACAATAATAATAATAATAATAATAATAATAATAATAATAATATAGTGAAATATTATTAAAATTTAAAATAACTGTTTTCTATTTTAAGATATTTTAAAATGTAATTTATTCCTGTGATGCTGTTTTTTTTTAAATGAGATAATCATGACTGAGGGGACAATCCACTTAATTCTCTAAATCCAACAGTATGGATGTAAAACATGCATGCTGTGAAAATCACAGCACAAGGGAGAAGAAAGGATGAAGGAAAGCAAGAGAAAAGGAAGCAGAGAGAAGATAAGATCACCAGGATTCTGTGAACACTATCTACTAGTGTCCTACACTAGCGTCTTATCTCTCCTTTTGCAGACACCCTTAAGCAAAACACACACACACACACACACACACACACACACACACACACACACACACACAGCTGGAGATACACACTGATACTCAAAATAAGTAAGCGGAAGAATGATAGCAAAAGAATGAAATTAATCTAAAATGCTCAAGATACAAATCTTCTGGACGCCAAAGTATCTTCACTCTACTGTCACTGCCCTGGAGGCTTTGAAAAGTATTTTCAGCTCAGCGATTTAAAAAAGGGTGCTTCTACCTTCTAAGATTGACAGTCAACCAAGTGAAACCTAATCTGAATAAGTCAATACATTTAGCCTTATCCTGAAGTACAAGAATGACAAATTACAACAATTTATGAAGAGAGACAAAATAAAATAAATCACCATCTAGTAACAATGAAAAATGTTAGATATGAATGTAGCTGATTGTTATAAAGATAAACCTAGATTTTTTATGTCCTGGCATCACTGGATGACTTGTTGAGAAGCCTGACTCTCATTGCTTGGGTGTACAATTGCCAAACACAAATGTTCTTTCCTTACAAGTGTTCTAGTTTACACAGTTTTAACAAGTGACTATATTTAATGTGCATATTTCGGATTGTTTATGAAATGACATTTTCTACAAAGCCAGTTGTCTATTACTGGTAAAACAGCCAAATGGCACAAACTGGTCTCCAGTCTTCAATCTTTCAACATCACATGTCACCAGTCACCATGGTGATCGCTGACCCTGACTCACAGTGTTGCACATTCTGATAAGCAATTGCTTCAAAAACTAGATTTAATAAAATAAATACTAGTGCTTGCAAGGTTGCACACGAATAGTGGTAAATGAACTTATTTTACAGTAGTTTTAGAGTGCAGTTGTGCATAATGACATGCCACATCAGAGCCACCATAAACTCTGCCGTGACACTTTTTGTCTCAGGGAATGAGAACCAACACATGAAACACAGTTTCTTTCTTGCATCATTTTAAAGATGTAAGAAAGAGATGGCTAATCAAAATTCAATATGTTAATATGTAATTCAACAGGTTCAGTATGTAAATACATAAAAAAGGGCAATCATTTGGTTATTTTGTATGTAAATATTTCACTATCGTTGTTGTATTGGTTTTTACCGGCAAAGATAATTCAAGAATTTCAGATTTTCATTTTTAATTTAAAAAGTTTAAAAAGTGTAAAGGAGGCTACATTACTGTTCAAAAGTAGGCTGAGATTTTTTAAGTTAAAAATAATACTTTTATTCAGCAATGATACATTAAATTCTTCAAGTGTGTCAGTAAAAACTTTTATATTTTCAGTATATTTAAAAAAAAAATGTGTCTGAAGTTTATTTTTATTTATTTTTTACTTTTCTATTCATCAAAGAATCCTCACAAAATAGCTGTTTTCAACATTGATAATAATAAATGTTTCTTGAGCAGCAATGATGCAAAAAATCATGATTTACATCATAGGAACAACTTAGATTAAAAAATAAATAGCAATAATATTTCTTAATATTACTATTTTTTTATGTATTTTTGATCAAATAAATGCAGCCTTGGTGAGCATAAGAAAACATTTTTCAAAAAGACTAAAATGAAAATCTTACTGGCTCCAAACTTTTGAACAGTAAAAAATATTTTATATAAAAAGTATAAAAATCAGTAAAGTCTACAACAGAGGCTGCTTATTAGTGGCTCAGGATAAATTAATTCAAAATTTTTGCTTTGCACATCTTTTCATGTGAGATTAATCTAAAAATACTTTTAATGCTTTCAAAGAGAAGTAAAAACACATGGCCACGTTTTGCTTTTTTTTTTTTTTTTTTTTTTATATTCATTTTTTTCCATTTTTAATGAATGCTTGGGAAACACAAAACAGTTTTGAAACACCTGTAAACAAATCCCTCTGATTAATACTTTAGAAGTTTGGTCTGTAATTGGAAATATCCATGTTTTGGAACCATATTGGGATTTACAGTACACACTGAACATGCCCTAAAAATAAAAATAATGTTTACTATTTCTTCATAAGCGCACAACTAAATGGAGGTAATTTTCACAGCCTTTTTTATCAGTGGATGCTAGTGGTAAAACGCATGTTGGATCAGTACTTCACTAGAACAAAGCCTTCAGGTTTTTATTTGTACAACAGGTTTCGAGAGTAAAGTAGAGTGCAATGGAATACTGCAGGCATCATTTATAACAATTGGTATTCATGATATGAATAATAAATTATAGCTGCTTCTTCACTTGTTTTTGCTTATTACTGTCATTACTTACACCTGCCACTGCGGATAATCCAATTGATCATCTGGCCAAAAAAATCACCCATCTTCAAAAGTTTCGGTGAGGGCAAAAACCCAAGACATTTTTGGCAATAATCACTAATGCACCAAAAACAACCACCAAACAAAGTGGCACACACACAAACACACAATGTAAGCAGAGACTTTTCCAGCTGCGGTTTGTCTGTGTCCAAATCAATATGTGCTGATCAAACATTTATTGTTCCAAAAAGTGTGTCCAGTCTCTGTTATGTTTGTTGTTCATGTCATTTTATTCGCCATGCCTGTCAAGTGTGTCTGCAATAGCATGTATCGCTTTCACGGTGGTAGAGATTGAGCAAAGGTACTGAATTCCCAAAGTTCCCCCTCCTTCCTTTAACACAAGTATCCCAGTAGACCTTGGGTAATTTGAATAAACGGTCCTCTAAAGGTCTGAGAATTCAAGGTCTTCTGAATGACTCCAGGACACCTTTGCACCACTCCACCTTGCCCTGCCCCCACATCCAAACAACATGTCTTCTTAAAATATTTAATTGGAAGCAGTAAACCCCTGATTAAATAAAAATGCACTTTGAAGACCGCAATATGAGCTCAGAGAGTAATCTGAGAGAGAGAGAGAGAGAGAGAGAGAGAGAGAGAGAGAGAGAGAGAGAGAGAGAGAAAATGGGAGAATGAGCTAGACCTTCAATTACTGTGCCGAAACCACGTCAAGCTATTTTTTTTTTGATTCAATAAAATAGGCCTTAAATATGCAGGAGCTGTTTCTGGGACTAATGAGTCCTCTCCTTGAGTGATATTATTCCAGCGGAATGAAGTGGTAGTGTGAGGAAATATTTCAGGAGGTCAGTGGATGCATTTCTAATGGGGTTTAATACTAAACCTGGATTCCCCATGCTACATTCCTACTGGCGACTATCCCTGATAAGAAAAAAGGATCTTGAGACGACATTTGAGCTGAACTCCCCAATTACATGATATACACTATGATCAAAAGTTCTGAGTCAGTAGAATTTTTCTTTTGACGAAAAAAAAAAAAAAAGTGTAATAATTTTGTTCAGCAAGGATTAAAAGTGACAAAAGACTTTTCATTTGTTACCAAAACATTAAATCTTAAAGGAGCATAGTGTAGGTTCTGAAATTTCTAACCGTTACTGACACCAGTGGCCGTTAGAGGAACTGCAGACAGTCTCATGCTTGTTCTCAGTGCACGCTCTTTTTTTTTTTTTTTTTACTTACGAGGAGTGTCCGTGGGTGTCTGAATTGTGCTGGAGGCTGGTCGCTTCTTTCCATCTGCAGAGACAATTTAAAAAAACACTATTGCCGCTGCTTACTATAATGGCTGGCATGCCGTACGGTTGTAAGCCTAAGTAGACGAGAACGCGCATGATGTCACATTTTGTGAATTTTCACGCCAATTCGGGCCTGACTCCTCCACACACAATTGAGCCTACAGGCTGATAGAGGCAACCATGGTGGACAGTCGAGGTGTCATTCTTTTTTTTAACATCATGGTTGGCTCATACATGTACAAATGAAAACTCTCTCTTAAAGATTTTTTTTTAAGTAAAAACCTCCACATAGCTCCTTTAAATAAATGCAGTTATTTTGATATTTATATTCAATCAAAGAGTCCTGAAAAAAAGTTATCACTGTATCCACAGAAATATTAAGCAGGACTGCTTAGTCATGCTTTCAATATTGATAATAATGTTTCTTGAGCAGAAAATCAGAATATTATAATGATTTCTGATGGATCATGTGACACTGACGAGTGGAGTACTGATACTAATGATTCAGCTTTGGATAACAGGAATACATTTTACATTTTAAAAAATTATTAAACTAGAGAACAGTTCTTAAATAGCTTATGGGATTTCACAATATTTCGGTTTTACTCAGTTTTTCATTAAAAATAAAAACTAAAAGTAAAAGTAAAAGGCAGAGGAAAAGGACAAGAATGAAAGGGAGAAAAGGAAAGGGAAAGAATACAGTAAAGGAAAGGAACAGGTAAAGGAAATGAAAAGGAACACGGAAAGAAGCAAAAGGCAAAGCATGGGAAGTGAAAAGGATGATAAAAGAAAACAAGAGAAAAAAGAGAAAAAGATGTGAGAAAGTAAAAAAACAAGAAAAGAACTGAAAAATAAAAGAAATTGTCAAAAGAAAAAAAAAAAAAAAGCAGTTTGTTTTTTGTCAGTGAATCCATTAACTGGAAATAAATTGAAAGAAAATGATGAAGGTAAAATGAAGGTAAAAAAGAAGAAAGAAGAAAAGAAGAAAAAAAGAAGTAATTTTGCAGGAAAGCAAGAGAGAAAAAAAACCTTCTCTCTAGTTTTATTTTTCTTGAGAAAAGCAGAAAGGAAAGCTGAGCAGCACAAAGGAATGGAGACGAGCGCAGAACGGAGGACAGGAGAAAAGAGGAACGGCTGTAAGTTCTGCGAATCGATTGGTGGAGAAAAAAGCCTGGGCTCTAATGTGCTGCATGTGAAGGGTTTACTGTGAAGCAGAGCTACTGAATCAATGGTGTAGAAAACGCATCATTAGGACACAGTCCCCCCACCCCATCCATACGCTCCCAAAGGAACCGGAGACAGTATGAACACACACACCAGTGTGCAATATACACAGCTCCACATTCCCTAATACCCATTAAAGCTCATGTGTGTTAACCGTCTCATATGTGACTTTTCTGCTCACAAAATCACAAACATACAAATGAACAACATACAAAGGAATCATAAATGTAAACTACTCTCCATCTACACTCATGAATACATCCTCACACATCCAATACTTACAGTATAAAGCAGGTCTTTCTCTCTACCGTCTTTTCTCTCTCACGCACACATAGACACACAGTTTAATTCTACCAATCCTTTTTGAATTGAATTTACGTCACCTTTTGGACAGATAATAGAAAATTCAGCCGTGTGGTGTTCAGATGTGGACAGTCAATTACATCCTGGATCTGTGGGCTGCACAGAAGTATCAAGGATAATCCCGTCTGCTATGCTCGGAAATACAAGAACTGAAGGTTGCACTAAAAGAGGGCAGAAAATATCTTTGGCTTACCAAATATACCCCTAGTATTGTTAGAGCAAAGATGCGAAGGAGCATGTTTAATACTGAGAGCTTGTTAGCGAGATGTCATTCCGGAAAGCGGTGAAGTCAAGGTTTCTAGAAGTGTGCTGCCACGTCACAGGACTTAACAAACTGGTAATGCGGAATTTCACAGTGGTTCAAAATCAATCTTCCCACTGCCAGGGTCGGATGCATGGGGAAAGCTAGAAATAAGCTTCTAGGACATTAGCCCCGAAAGTTTTCATTCACGGTTGTTTTGTCACTAATTAAATCATTCAGAATGCCATCTGCTCTATAAAACAACCTTTTGACTATTGGCATTAAACTAGGTTATTCTGTGACAAAGTGAAAGCTCATTTAAATTACTGTGTGCCCTTTCAATTCTGATGATTTCAACAGCATGCTAATTTCTTAAACCTAAAAACACTGACAAAAACTGTCACATACACTACCTTTCAAAAGTTGGGATAATAAAGTTTTAAAAGAAATGCATACTTTTATTCAGCAATAAAGCATTAAATAGACCAAAATACTTTTATTCCAAATAAATGTTGCTCTTTTGTACTTTATATTCAAAGAAAACTAAATCTATTATGTATTATGTTGCCTTTCTAATACTAATAATATAAAATGAATCATTATAATACTTTTTGTATACCTTTTTATTCTTTTGTGTTAATAGTTCTATCTGATTATTAGATAGACTTCTACCCGCGTTAGACAAATCTGTTAAACTGCGACAGCAAACAATGAAGAGGGAGAATCTGAGCGATGTGTGCGCAAGCGCCTCCATTCTCAGCTCCCTCAAAATAAAAGTCCTGCTTCAAACACATTGGTCAAACAGAAATACTTATCGGCTAATGCCGATATTTGAAAAATATCACTACTAGATCAGGATTTTGTGTCATAACCAAGATCCATCTGCTAGAGCTGAAGTGCAGACTGGCTAGAGCATAAAGACCGTCCTGCTGAAAGCGAGCGGGAGCGCAGCAGGGTGACCGGTCTGTCTGTCTGTACCTCTCACCCTCTCAGTGCCGTCCTTGCATTGACACCGGCAGACACAAACATCTCCTTAATATTCCCCCGCAGTCCCCTTGTCTCATCCCGTCAGTCAGTCCTGCTGTCCTTCTGGCCGCGTGGACAAAAGGGACGGGACGTTCCAGGCGGAGGACATGAATCATTATGCTTCCTCTTTCCGGGACCACTTGCATGTCCATTGATTCTACCGACATAATTGGCTTTATTAGCCAAGACGGGAAGCCGGTGAGGGTCTTCGTCTGCACCCCCTCTCCTCCTCCATCCTTCCACCCAGTCCTCCTTAGGAGATACCCTGTGTAATTGTTTTTCTTCTATCTTCTATGTCATTGTCAGATGGGTCCAGGGGGATTATTAGCAACCCTGGGCCCTTCAATAATTCATCCTAAGCTATTTATACACAAATGGAGAGTCCTTTAAATTCTCCCTCAGTGAGCTTATCTACTGTTCAGATGGAAAGGGAGAGCGAGAGAGAGAGAGAGAATCCAAAGAGATTGTAAAGGGTACAGAGAGTGAGCGAGAAAGCGAGAGAGACCGATGTGTACCTCTTTTCATCTGAGACACAATGACCTGTTTCTCCAGTGTTTTCAAGTTTCAAGGTGACGCTGGCATACTCTCTTCCTTCTCGCCTGCCAACCAAACAAAAGTGCCATCCCGGGAATACGCTTCCTCACACAATGCTCATTAATGGCTTCTAATCTGCCAGATTTTCTACCCATTTAACGCAATTAAGACGTTTACTAAAGCTAACATGGACTGGCAATCAACTCCAAGGACACTCCAAACACGCGTAATAGGATTGGTAAACAGATCATGTTTTATCAAATGCATGCTCGACATCACTTCCAATGCGAGCATGGCACAGACAGGAAGTTGGGCTGACTCTCTGCAGGAAACAGAGCATTATGGCTGCTCTCCTAAAATCCAACCCATGCACACAGACACACGCTGCGCAGGCCCTCGCGGCTGCTTCACGCTGATACCCATGTTCCTCACTCTTTTAAAAAGAGGACAGCTAAGCTGCTCAGGTTGAGGAGGCCCACGGTGGAAAGCGTTTTTTCCAATCCTCCAAATTCATAATATTTATCCATTTGGCAGAGGAACCCAACGCTATCTTTCGCTCCTTGAATAAGCAGGACTGCAGAGCTTCAATTTCAATTTCAGGTTTTTTTTTTTGTGAAATGAAATGCCCTTGGGCAGGGCATCCGAGGTAGTGAAGCAGTGTGCAGCTACACGTGGGCATGACATGGGAATTAAATAAGAGAATAGTTTGCATGGACTAGATAATTTGCCTACTAAAAACTGCATTTTTAGTCAATTATAGTTATCAGTGTTATCAAAGCCTGGGACATTCTTACAAAGCCATAATGTTAGAACTATAATGTAGCCTGCTATCTCCAGACAGGTCTAAATATGTCTGAATCGACTGCGGGTCTCAAGGGAAAACCGAGTCATGAATCAAAACTAATGAAAAATGCTTTGTTAGAAAAGTGTTTATGGCAATTTCTTGATGAAGAGATGAAGTCTAATAACTGTGCTAATAATATTGCTAAAATAATATTTCCAAATATAATCAAAAATGTATTATTATTTAAAGAAATTAATATAAATATATTTTAATTTCTAATTTAAATAAACTTAAAACGATCTTCACATTAACCCATTATAATAAATGTCATTTTATATAGCTATCTCTGCCATCAGCAAGTAGGAAATATACAGAAATCGAATAGTTATCCCTAAATTCACTAAACTCAATTTTTTTTTTTAACTTGTTATTTGATTAATAGACATCACGGCAGCTGGGTTATTAGGTTATTTATTTTGGCTGCTTTAAGAGCCGCTGCTGCTGCTCTTCACCTTTTTTGACCCACTTCAGGACTTAAAGTCTCTTCTAATGAGCTGACAAGTTGAATTGTGTGTTAGATGAGGGAGTTCTGGGCTGCTCCAGGACGGTTTTGAAAACCATTTCAGAGACATGTTCTTAAATGTAACTCATATAACAAATACTTGCATTTAAAGCATCTTTAAATTACCTTTTAGGTAACTTAATGACTTAACTGACGACATAACTACGACACTGCATGCTTGTAGTTTATTTAGCGCATTGATATTAAATGATACAGTCTACAGAGCATGCCACAGCGTTTGTGGGTGCAATTCAAGAGCACGTGCTATGAGCACAGTATAATGGCTGACAGGACAGAAAATTTTTTACTGACATATGGCCTGACAACATCTCATCTGACCACAGTTCACGGATGTTCTACTGATGCTCTTCGTCATCTGTAGCTTTTCCACGCTCGTTTGACTATTGGTGGCACTGAGATGAAGTTGGAGCGTGTGTCTGAAAGTCTCCTGTTTGAGGTGGTCGTAAAGACATTCTGCGTCTAAATAAATGCAATTCCTGTCAGGAAAAAAAAAAGAGACAGAAGCAGCAGTTGTGAGTGAGGTGGCCAAACCTAGCTCCGCCCCTGAATTTATAGTGTTAAATATTTGTAACACATTAAACTGAAAAAAAAATAATCGCCTGCATTAACGCACTAATTTTGACAGCACTAATATATTTATATATAATATTAATCATATATAAATATATACACACACAGCACACACACACACACACACACACACACACACACACACACACACACACACACACACACACACACACACACACACACACACAATATGTAAACACAAACTTTTATTTTGGATGTGATTAATCTGGATTAAAGAATTTGACAGCCCTACCAGTAACACATTCTTTTTGGAGGCTCTTAAAAATGTTAGAAGGACTTATGAAATGTCTATTTTATCCATTTAGATGAATGGGAATGCCAAAAGATCTGAACCCTGCAAGAATAAACAAAAGAACTCTTTTTGAGCACCACCCTGGTGGACCCCACTGGCAGTGCATCTTGAAAGGGGAAGGATAGGGTAGTTGACTCATTTGAGATTATGATTTAAAATCTTGGTTAATAAGCTTTGCCATGCTGGGAATGGGCTGGTGTGTTGAGGAAAGGGTGATCTCTGGGGCCATTAAATTGCAAATGAGTGATGATGTGCTAGAGAGGCTCCCCCCCAGATCACCAGCCACTGCTGCAGACATAAGGGCCTCTCATACACCTCAGCCAACACCAGACCCAACTGGGTACCCTGGATGCACAGCCAAACGCTGCACAGGGTGTCCAGTCTCCCTACACGTCTTCTTTCCAGTCTATGCTTCAAGCTGAAAGTTACTACCCTGAAAGTCATGATACTCACACGGTATATTCAAAATAAATCTACACCCCCAAAACAAACAGGGTTTTTAATTAATCAGGCTGGCCTGTGAGAATACAACAACAAATTCAAACATACAAAACCGCATAGTCAGATCCGCACAGGTGCAGGTGGGCTCATTTTTAGCTCCGAACATACTGTGACCCTGCATTACAAGTTTGTTCTCTGTCCAAGGCCATGATGGCCACAAAATATTGTTTAAACCTTTCTAAAACACCACCTATAAATTACTGCAAAGGACAGCGGGGTCAAAGCTTGGCGTGGAAACCAGCCAAGAGCCATCAATCTGCGGTAAGGGTGACATCTGTCTCAGGGACTCCCCTGTTCTCTCTTTCTCTCCGCGCCCTTACTTTTGTATCCAGCCCAATTTCCTCTCCGTCCATCTTTATCGTGATGTCTCGTGCATTCTTGCAAATGAAAGATCCCCCTACTAAACCCAAACATATTATCCTGAAGATCCTTGAGTTTAGTCCCAGTAGCATCCATCTGACCTCCACTCTCTCTCTCTCTCTCAATAAAGCAAAAACACAAAACAATAAAGCCATAATTTGTTCATATATTCGCTTAATTCCCAGATTAATGAGAAGGTTTGAACTGATCCTGAACTCCATAACAGTCTAGAGGTGTCCCCGACTAAGGATTTTCATAGTTAAACTGGAATTTTCGAATCTTGCCGATATTTGACAGATAGTCGAATCATATGTTTTGAGGGCGGGGCAAAATACATTTCCAAGAGTCAAGGCAGACATTCAAAAATCACAATTACATTAACACACAAGGAAAATGTGTAACAGATGCCTCGAAGATACAAACGGGTACATAATATTTTATGTATTGATTAAAAGATTAATAACATTAAACATCAGCGAAATCCTAATAATTCACAATTTTTTTTACAATAGTAATCTCATTACAGCGTTATGTATATGACAGTAGTTATTAATGTTCTGCATTTCTGTTTTGAGCTGCGCACTGAAGATGACCAGTATGTGAAGCAGCAGGTTTTTAATCAATGGGATTTAACTCATTATTAATCTCATATAGAATACGCTTAGTTATTTAGGGTGTATTCACACCTGTCTTGTTAGGTTTGATTGAATCAAACTCAAGTTCGTTTCCCCTCTTGGTGCAGACCATTTCGGCAGGTGTGAATACAGCAATCACACTCGGTGTGGACCAAACAACCGCACCGAGACCCACCTGATGAGGTGGTCTCAGTCCGCTTCCAAACTAACTCTGTGTGAATATGACCCAACCTCATTCCAACCCAATTGCAGAAACATGCTCAGAAACAGACATATTGTGCATATAGAGCTGTTATTTGCATTTCAATGGCTTAAATCACTTGTTTTAAAACCACAATGCTTAAAAACTCATGCAAATGATTAGTTTGCACAGCAGCATGACATGAGCATGCTAAATAGGCAAAAAAACATTACCATGACTATGTTGAGGGAAAATAGTAAGGAGAGATTTGAATTATTTACTAATAAACTAGTGTTTTATGAGTAAGTGTCGCAATGAAGTTGATAATCCTGACTCGCCATCTCAACATTGGACATGCCTTTAGAAAAAAATGCATCTTTACAGATTAAATAATAATAAGAGTATATTTGTTTTGGATTTGAATTATTTTATTTTGTAGTTATTTAAAGCTTTCTATAGACGTATTCATCATGTCTGTGAGGAAAATATTAGCGGAGTTTCGGTTGAATTTTTGTGAAGTGTTCCCGAGATGGCAAGCGCATCTTATTTGTTTTCTTTATTGTACAATAGTGCAACGTTTTCTTGATATTGTGAGTGCACACAAATAAAAATAGACCCTTTAAAGTTCTGAACGATGTATTATTCTTACCTTTATGAGCAAAATAATGTATTCAATTTATTTCCAATGATGTCCTGAATCAAGCTTCAGCTGCCATTCTCTGCACAAAGAATTGGATCTGCACCTACTGTAATAGCGCATATTTATATAGGTTAAATGTTTAAACCAGCATTGTTATATGCTTTAAATTAATATATATATATAAAGAGAGAGAGAGAGAGAGAGAGAGAGAGAGAGAGAGAGAGAGAGAGAGAGAGAGAGAGAGAGAGAGAGACAGAGACAGAGAGAGAGACAGAGAGAGAGACAGAGAGAGAGAGAGAGAGAGAGAGAGAGAGAGAGACAGAGAGACAGAGAGACAGAGAGACAGAGAGATTTTATTTCCGGCAAGTCATAATTACAACATCTTATGACATTGTCTCATATGACACTTATAAGTTTCTTCATATTGCATTAGTATCTGATAACACTAAATCAGTAAAAGAATAAAAATTGCACTATAAAATATCTCCATGATTAGACTTATTTTGCACTTTCTGTTTTTCCCTGCTTGAGAACTTGTGTCCAATGAATGGATGACCTTAGCACACGTGTGGTTTTGTTTACTATTTCTGGTCCACTTGCAAAAAAGGGCAGTGTGAAAGCGAACAGCACCAAAAAAAAAAAAATCAACATTGTATTTGGTCGGGACCAAAGCAAGTGAACTAGCAGAATTTCCTGGTGTCAATACACCCTTAAACAACATAACGTTAATTTTACGACTTGTAGGCTATCTGCTCAAAATTGCCCGAATGCACATGTCTGCGTGGCTCTGAATGGACTCCTTTTGTGTATGTGTTTTTCACACAACAACGTGCAGAAACACAGCAACTAAACTCTAAAAATTCACAGCATTTTAATATAATAGTGTTCTCATTATAATTGTAATATATATGACATTCCCAGTAATAATTATTAATATTCTGCATTGTTGTTTGTACTGCTTGCGCTGAAGAGATAATCACCTGTAGTACTACAATGAAGCACTTTACTGTAGCCAACTCAACCAAATGCATCTTATACTAGATAAATAATATATACACAATGTATATTAACCTGCTGAAAGGTTTTGAAATCAATTGTACCCTATCCTACCTGACCGAAAATATCCTGTCTTTAACTCTGCCTGTGTCAATTTGAGTTTTGTTAAAGTTTTAAATCCCTGCTGTGATGATACTCCTCTGTCAGTTACAGATTATGGAAAGTGAAACTTAAATCTATAGGGGTGGTTGGATTTATTCACGCAAGTTAAAATATTTATTTGAAGCTTATATCTTTTCAGATTCTTATTTACAGCTTTATTTTAATAGGCTGCATATTAACTTATTGGGAGAAAAGTAATATTTTTATTTGATTACATTTCAAAAGATTGATTACAAATTTTTAAGTTTTATTATTTCATTAGACACCATTTTTGATGATAAATTTGTATTAAATCATAAGACACAGAATTCTGATTTTTTTTTTTTTAAACAGAACGAATGGAAAAATAATATAGATTTCAGCCATGTTGTGTAAGATGAAAAAAAAAAACGTATATATATATATATATATAAAATTGGCTATATCACCCAACCCTAGCAAAACCTGTAACAACCTAAAATACAAACAAAAAGGTTCAGTCCAGTTGGTCTTTAAACGTCTTAAGCTGAAAGCATTTCAGTCCAATAAATATCATGACATTAAAATCCTATTTACATGCAATAACACTGAGTGGGAAAATCACTAATGAGGATTTATTTGTTAACAATGCCTCAATAAAAAAAATCGTAGTCCCCTATGAATAACAAATAGACTGTTTCAGTAGACGTCAAGCTAATTATAATCTCATAATGGTTTAATAGGGGGTTGTTCCAGAGTCATTACGTGTTTTTCTTAGGGTATATGAGAGTCGTCAAATCACTTCTGTATCAAACACTGTGACTATAACCACAAGAAAACTAGAAATACTCAGCTTACTGCGTACATGCTGCATACATAAACACTGCAATCTCCACGTGCTGGAGTTGGCCGGTATCATATCACCATCTCGACCTGCTCTGACTGCAGACAAAGTATATGCTCCACCCTCACGTATCCCACAATGCTTCTCTAGAAATGACTAGTTTCCACACATCCTTTGTTTTATATCAAACAGTGCATGATAAATCTCAGTACAGCTCAGCACAAGATGGTACATTTGCATAGGTATGAGAACACCTTGTGTCTGCACAGACATACTCTGTGGTAAGTTCTCCTAACAATAAAAAAATACAGATGGATGGTTTTTCTAGCTCACAAAACAGCAGTTCTTAAGAAAAGACAAATTATGCTTAATATAGCTAATATACTTGACTGTTCAATATGACTTAAACAAATGTTGGTTCAGTCATGTATAATAAGATAATAAATATAATAAACACCAGCTAGAACCAAGTACCAGGATGTTTTTAGTTACCACATACGCTTAAATAAATGAATGTTGTATAAAATAAAGAACCATTACAGCCCCTTAACTCTGTAAGGCAAACAAAACCAAACCAAACCAAAACAAAAAGAAGTGGTACTAATGCCCTTATGTGTTCAACATCAGAGTGTTTTCAGCTACCATTTTTACTCCCAACTCACATTTCTGTATATCCTTCTATAAAAACATCAATGATAAAATAAAAAAAGGCTGCATGCCTAAACCTGCTCATCGCCAAACAACCTACAGCCAGTCTAACAACCAGGTTTATTGTCATTTTATAGCTTCAGTGTGGCCCGAATTACAAACCACTATAAAAAAATAAGACAGCGGGATGATTAACAGTACACAGCCTCTTCATTCCTTTCCAAAATATCTTGCTCTCTTTTTCTCCTTCTTTGTGCTCGTCTACACCAAAAAGTAATTAAACGTTGCTTGCTTAAATCAGTCAATACAATGAAAATTATCTAAGTTATTACCTAGGCTTTTAGTTCTCTACCTAACCATTCTCTGCACACCCTGATAATTAATGGAGTTTGAATACAGCATCATTAGACTAACAAATAGGTAACGCTTCACATAATGAGAAAAAAAGAATTTAAAATTATGTAAAAGGCTCAGACAAAAAGAGCATGCTGGTGTATTTTAAACAAGATGGATGCTGTGCAGACTCTCAGAACGCATCAGGCATGATGAATTTAAAAAAATCATTAAATGTTAAATTACACTGACAATGTGGTTGGTGTTACATTTATATTTTGCTCGCAGAGAAGAGAAGTGAAAACAGTTTCTTGAAGAGAAAATAAGCAATCATGGGTCTACATTGGTTATTGCTTAAAAAAAAGCTATAATACCCTAGTAGAATTTCCATTCACCCCTAACTTATGCTACCTGCATGCTTCCCTCTTTACTCATGGGCAAACACAGAATTTGAACCAATCACCAAATCACTCTAGAGCCACAGGAAATCATATCAGCTCTGATTAGCTACTGACTGTTTTGAGCTATGACGTCAAATGCAGCAACAAGAAAAAAAGCCCATTTCATGCTTATACTGTAAGAGCCTATATAATGAAATCAATGTAATCTAGTTAAATATATAAAAATGACATAATATTTATGTTTTTAAAAAAAATAGTAAAAAAATTAGCTGTATTTTGGGCACACTGCCTTGACAGCAGTACACATATCACTCCTAAACCCTTTAAATATTTAACACACACCACAATAACACTTAGATGATGCAACTAGTTTGAAAACAGAAACTATTAATTTTGCTAGAGTTGTTGTCAGAACACTACAAGGCTTCAGAGCTTCTCAAATCAAAATTGTGATTCACAGGCAGAGCGAGATAAAACCAGCATGCCGCAGAGGGGGGTGTAGCCTCTGGCTTTTCATCGGCGCAGTTTATATGAAATTACAGCTAAACCTTATAAAACTTTTAAGGCTGAACCCAGTTTAGCCCTGCCTTGCTCTTCGAGTCCTGTTATTTAAGTATATGAAAACACAACAAGGCCATTACGCTGGACATAAATCTTGCAGGATAAAATTTTAGGAAGCCTGCAAAAGCCACGCAGCGTAGCATATTTGCATAGTTTTCAATTTAGAAAATCCGCCAAATGCCATTACTTTCAGTTTAAAACTTCCCATTGCCTAACACAGCACAGCTATCTGACAGAGAGTTATGGTTGGTACACATGAAATTCATGTGATGAGTGTTTTGGGATTAGCTGTTGCACATAAACAAGTCTCCAAGCGGTTCGAATGACTGAAAGATGAGTTTCAAAATGCCTCGAGGTGTGAGAAAATGGTTACATTTTGGCCCAATTCAGACAGCACAACAGTGTCACACTAGTCAATAAGGGCCACCGCAAGGTTAGGACTGCCAGATAGGACCTCTATCCTGTAGAACTCCAAACCTGCAGCCAACACACGCAAAAGCTGTGTTTTCCCTCTTTTTCATCAGCAAGTCATTTCTCACCTTGAGTAACTATATTTTCTCTTAATGGCTGACCTCTGTGGGGATCGAATCAAATAGCACTGGACAAAAACAGTTTGGCCACCCTGTCACTGTCTGCCTGAAAAATGGGCCTGCTCTCACGGATACATATTTACATGCATGTTCATGTCGTCACTGCTACTTATATTCAATGCAGATGTGCTACGAACAGCGGTGACCTCAGTCTCATAAACAAAACCGTCGCATTGATCATGTGGCGCAGAAACAGCACTCAAAGCGGGAGCTTGTTGATGCTTTCTCGGCGGTGATGAGGGATTGGAGACTAGAGGCTTGAGAGGATTTGGGATGGGCCGAGGCTCGGAACATCTGCAGATCCAAACGAGCTAGAGAAGAAAAAAAGAGAAACGCTGTGTGTGCAGATGATGCAACAGCAATGCAATAGTGAGTCCAGGACGCGAGCTGAATTAACACCAAGCCGCAGGAGGAAAAACCCAGTGTTTCTCTTTCTCTGGCAAGGACATCCAATTGTCTTTTGGAAAAATCCTGCCCAGAAACTCAGGTTTAGGTTGCCCAGAAACAGAATTTTCTTCCCCGATAACACATCACCCCAATGTAAAACATTCTTACTAATACATTTTTCAAAGAGGGCTTGTTTGGACCTTCGAAACACGACTGTCTAGAAAATAAAGACCACCTTGGACAGATATTTTGAAGTTAGGAATCTTAAGTTTATTAATCTTCACTTCTCAAACACAGTTAGCTGTAAGCTGCAGCTAATCAAGATGCTAAGTTGCTAACTCTCCCAACTGCAGACTCTGTGGGCTGGGAGAGACATTCATTCATAGCGGCAATCTCCTCTACGCTAAAAGGCATGCAAGGAGAAGATGTTACGGTCCACAACATGTTTCCTGTAGCTGCTGGTGACCGGTACAAATGGCCTCTATTAGCTGTGCTGAGTCACGCAGAGCAGCCAAATGAAAGTGCTGGAGGACTCAAGAACCCCCCCACCAGCTCAGGCCTGCCCCACGTACCTGATTTTCTCCATCCAACTCTTTCACTGTCGACTTCTGTTACTCCGTTTAAAACCCAAATCCCATTCATGTGCTAAACTCTCTGTTATTCTGTTTTCATCCATGTTTTTGTTTCGTTTCTCCTCTTTCTACCACTCACTTTTTCAATCCATTACTCTCCCATCTCCATCCTTCAGCAAGTGTCGCAGCATTTGCCTCTTTCTCCCGAGAGACAGGAGTCTAAAGACTAGATAACTGATGTAAAGAATCATTACTTTGGCTGCTCAGGCATGAGGATGAATGGAGCCCCCTCTACTCAATGTCTCATTAGAGTCAACACATAAAATGCATCATGCTTTATTAAGTCATCGCTCCAGATGCATATCCAGCATGGCAAAATCAAATGTATGCCTGCATGGCACGTCTGCATATCAAAAATAGAGCACAAACGTAGACCATATGCATGAGAATAATGATTATCAAAAATGGCGTGAATTCAGCAGCACAGTATGAAAACACAGTGTCTCCTCCTACGTGCTTCTTTATAGCATCAAACGTGTTCCCTCTCCACCTACACTCATCACAACTTCAAACGCTCACACTTCTCAACGATGGTCGCTTCTGGTGTTTACCTGTACAACGCGGGATCATTTAGTAATGATTTTAGAATCTGCTGAAAATGTGAGAGAAACTTAAACTGCACCACTAGCAATTAAAGGCATTGTTCACTCAAAAATTGTAATCTGAGTAATAATTTACTCACATTCATTTTGTTCCAAATCTATAGGACTTTCTTTCTTTAGGAGGAACATAAAAGGAAATTGTTGGGATCCAAACAACATTGACTTTCATTGCATGGACATTTCTAAAAATAGTTCCACAGAAGAAATACAATAAGAAGGTGAGTAAATAATTATTAAAAAGAATTATTATTTTGTGTCTGGATGTGCTTTTGACAGTCTGGCTCGCCAAATTGCCCCCAGTCTGTCATGCCAAGATCTAACCAATCATCTGCAAGAAGCAGAAACTGGCTCCACATCTAAGTGACACCACATTTACACTGAAAAGCTTGAGGTTCTGCCGTTTCAGTTTTCCTAAGACCCCAACAGAGATCTGCAGACCTGCTCTCAGGACCTCATCTCAGCGTGTAGTGTATTGGTAAATCTTGAACGATGTGTGTGGGAGGGTAAGTGAGTGAATAAATGGATGACAAAACCCCTTCCAGCCTGTGAATGGAAAGAGAAATTGCATGATTGGGAGGGAGACGGTGGAGACATGCAGCAGGCTGGAGGAGGTGATAACGTGTGAAGAGAGGAAGTGGGTGGAGGTGGAGACGGATGAAGTGCCAAGATGGAGAACTTCCTATAATGATGAAAAAAAGACATGTGATCATGTTAATGACCGAGGAGGGCAGACAACTGTAGGACTAGAGTATTTATGGAGCTTTAAAAAAAAATAATTTGTTCAGGAGGCACTGTCAGAAAAAATAATTTTAGGGGAAGCTTGGTAGCTTTTAGCATGTCACTAGAGCAGATCCTTTAAAGTCACCATGAAATCAAAATGGACAATTCTTCTTCTTCTTTTTGTTATGGCATATTGCTGTGTTTATTTTAAATTATTTATCTGTGCACCGCACACCATAAACTTCAAATTCATGTGCCCTCATAATCTTACACCAAAAACATTAACATGCCTTTCTCCTTGCATTTCTTCTGATGACGTGTACACCTGCATGAGGACAAGACAAAAAGTTGTCACTCTGATGTGAGATCACAGCAATTAGCAAACAATGATCCAATCAATTATCAGTGGACAATAATAAGTCCTACCCAATTTTGTTTCTCATTTTAAGAAACAGTTACACTCAGATATACATCAGAAGAGGGGGAAAAGACCACTGCAAATTCTGTTTCATCCCGACTTTAAAGGAACAGTACAACCAAAAAAACGAAGAAAACAGAAACAGAAAATTCTGTAATCATTTACTCACACTCATGTCGTTCCAAATCTATATGACTTTCTTTCTTCTGTGGAACTCAAAAGAACTTTTCGGTCCTTCTTTTATGAAAAAAAAACAAAAAACACTGAGACAAAATATCTGTGCATGCAGTTTTGGAACAACGTGAGGATAAATAAAAGATGACAATTAGAATTTTAGGTGAACTATCCCTTTAAGGATACATATTAGCACTGTTTAAGGGTACTGCCCCAGTGACAAGCTGTTATAAATGTACTACTTTTTTTTTGATTGAAGGAAAAGGTCAGTTTTACAAAACAGCATATTAAGTTCTTGAAGCAATGAGAGCTCCGGAGCAGACAGGCCTCAGTGTACTCCAGGGTACAGAGAGAATGGCACTGCTGCCAAAAGGAAATGGATTTTGAGAGACACTGACGCCAGTGCTTATGTTTTGGAGAGGGAGCGAACGAGTACCTAAACTCAGTTACAACATGGAGCCATGCAGGCCTGACGACCACTCTACTGAATACATGCCCTGCAGTGGGGGGATGGGTACAAAGGACCATATATTGCAGGAAGGAGACAGCTCCTAGAATCAGCCGGCACGAATCCCCATAGTTCACGAGCAACATGATTAACCACCAGACAGGGAGTACTGCAGCAGTGCTATTAATAAAAGATAACCTTTTACCCTCCCCAGACCCGCTTCTCAAAGCCACATTTTTTGCTAGGCACATACAGAGGACAGCTTTGTTTACTACAACAGAGGGACTACATCCCTGGGGCTGGGGTATGCAGCTTTTCTCTTGGCTCCCAGGGTTGAATGGGTAAATTAGCCTCTGATGTGACCCTAAACAATGTCTTCTGGGTTGGGGATCAATTAGACAAGAATGTGAAATAATGACACCCCCGGGAAAATGGTCCTAGGTAGACCCCCTTTGGACCTCTGGCCTAGGGATCCAGGAATTAATCTTTCTGAATACACCACAGGTACACAGCTTCAGCAGTAATTACCACACTGCAGGAGCAGACGAGCGCACAAACAAGGCACAGTTGTGGCCGAAGCTAACCGGAGATGTGAGTTGCTGCGTATGACACCAACTGGCGAGGAGAAGATAAGCAGGAGGTAATTATAGTTCAGCTGCTTTTACTGCTAGAACTCAACACACTGAAATGCTATTGTGCAGACTGTCATCATGAATTAATATTTTATTGTGAAGCAATAGAACAGGAACAATCATGACTACACATCCCCAATTAAGAGATTAAAAGGTGACTTGACAGACCCTTTCAGCACAGATCCTATCCTTGCTCATAATACTTGTCTCAGATTCTATATGGTGTTTTTCTTTCTTTCTTTCTCTCTTTTTTTGTGCACAAAAAAAAAAAACTAAATGAGGGAAATTTTTACAGAAGCTAGAGTACACACACATTGGTTTTTCTACCGTGGTGGGGACTGTCTATTGGTTTCTGTTGCTTTAATACGGAGTTAATTATATATTTTTATATATCTTTACCAAATCTCAGAAAATTCTGTAGAACATAAACTTTTCTATTCTTGAAGATCTAGTCAGCAAAATATAGGCAAAACCTGAACAAACACAGAGAAAGAGAGGTACTCTGGAAGAAGCTTCAATGGATTTTTTTTTTTTTTGATAGACTCATTAAGCGAGCTGAACCTCAAGACAGCTTCTACAGGGCTTTCACACTATGCTTAACCTTGGGTTAACATCTTTCTCAACACCTGCTAAAGCCCAGTTTTAAACTTGGGTTAGGCAAGAGACTTGCCATTTTTGAAGGGGTTAGCATAACTTTTAACCATAGGTTATACAAGAGAAAAAATACACTAACACCAAAACGTTACGTTGAGTTGTTTAGCAACAGACACCAATCATAACCTGTCTCAGTACTAACCTCATTAAAAATGCATGCGCTTTGTACAGCCGCTAAAACTTTCACGCGGTGTTTAGTCTCCACGTCTGCGGGGAAACAGTTAAAAAATGTCGAACAGCTACGACAAATGATGAATAGACGATATCATTTATCTCCACATTGCGACAATTAAAAACTTTGCAAGTATGAACAGCGTGAAACACAGAATATGATACGTCAATTTCAAGTGTGAAAAATCTACCCCCAACCTCAAATAAGGCTAGCGTAAAAACCCCGAAGTACCGTATGTCTCCAATCGCTTTCTAACAAAATTCGCTTCGTGTTGGGTTACGGAACAATTCTAAATCAATGCTTAACTTTCGTAGTACATCAAGAAATTAATAATTATCCAACACATTTCATATATGGCATTTATAGATGCATAAAAAGCAAGTACATCCAAGCATGTCATCCGATTTTATGATGGAAACGGAGGCAAAGCAAATCAAGAGATTCTAGTGACAGGAACCGAGTGTGAAACGTACCTTTGTGCATGCCAGTGAAGCGGTCTTTCAGCACGGTGAGCTCGTAGATCTTGCCAAATTCCTCGAAGAGCGGCCGGAGGTCCTTCTCGTCCAGGTTGCGGGGTATCTGACCGATGAACAGTTTGATGGCATCGTGGTCCTTCATGGGAATGGTGGCGCAGCTCGCGGGACTGTGCGTGTGGCTTATTCCGTTCACGAGCCCGTTCGTACTGGCCGCTCCTCCGTGCACCGCGGCGTCCACCTGTCCGTTCGTTAAAGTTGCCATGTTCACGGCGAGGACTTTCAGCTGCTACACCTTCGAAAGTGTTTCGAACGACGCGATGAGACGTCCTACTCTGGTTTTCGACGAAAATGTACAGATGCAAACATGAACCATTGAACACAAGTCAAATATTAAATGCGTTTGATCGTCCAGGCGGAGACGTGTTTCCTTGTACGTGTCCCTTACTACTTAATTCATTCATTCATGTAATAAAAACGAGAGAAGAGAGAGAGAGGGGGAGAGAAAGAGAGAGAGAGACCGACCAAGAGCGTTCGCTTTACCTCCGTTCCCCTCGCCCCAGCTTCTAGCTACCCTTTTATTTTTTGCATTGAGAAGTCGGTATGGGTGTCCTCCCGGTTTAAACCGACAGGGCTGTCTCAAACGCGCTCTGTGCAGTAGGGAGGAAGAGAAGAAAAAGTAGCTCCCTTTATGTCACACGACGCTCTCTCACCCCCTCTCATCGTTATACAGGAACATGGTATGTTCCGCTGAAGGAGAGGGACTATAAATAAAGAAAATATCACATTTACACGGGTCTTTGTACGCTGCCTTGTGAATGATGCACCTTAGACTTACGTACGTAGTGCCATTCAATCTGTCTATTAGACGAAAAAAAAAACAATATGCATTGTTTTGTTTTTTTCAACGCACTTTAATGCATCATGTTCCCTCGTGAGCTTTTCTCAGGAAAGCATCAAAGAATTCACCAAAATTCGAGGGGATCTAATGGACAGCGCCAGTGCTGAAACGCTCAGAAAGTGCAAGGGCAAAAAACAACCTTACATTTAATCTCGCCGGGATAGATCATTTTAATTTGATCATTATTGTTATTTTTACTTATCAGTCAAAGAAATACAAAAATTTATGTGTGTTTAATCTACGTCTATTTTCAAATGCAAGAGCTAGAAAGAGGGCTGTGAGCTCCTCCGCGCGGTGTGAACGGGCAGGGAGACGACAATGTGTGTGTGTGTTTGTGTGTGTGTGTGTGTGTGTGTGCGTGCGTGCGTTTCTGTGTGTTCAGGAATGGGTGTAATAAATATACAAATCTCTACGATATTGTTGATTCCCAAAGAGGAATCTTTAACCCGTTCACAACCAGTGTGTTTTGTATGGTTTTGGTCAATTGGTGTCATCATAAGTTTTTTTTTTATAGATTGGTCAATATATAATAGATGTCAATATATAAGTGCTACATATGTTGCTCAATAATTTTATTTTTGAAGTAATGCAGAAACAATATATGGAAAAATATATAATAGTTTGAATTTTTATAATTTCTTAAAAAAACAGCTTCTATTAATACATTTAATAAATTAAATTTCAATATAATTATTTTAGCTTTACCATCACACACTATAATAATGATTTTTCAAATTACAAAATAAAATTAAATAAAAGATTACTAGATTACTATTTTACAAGAAAATATGACTTTAAATTTGTACTGTTAATTCATAAGTTCCCTTTTCCCTTTGCCACAATACTATTATTCACAAAATTACTATTTTTACTGCGTTTTGTATCAAATAAATGGAGCCTTGGTCACCATATTACAAAGGTTTGACCCCCAGTGTATACTAGCACACACACACACACACACACACACACACATTTCCATACTTTATTGGGACATTGTATAGATGTAATGGTTTTTATACTGTACAAAAAGTATTTTCTATCCCCTTACCTTTACCCTACCCTGAAGCCTAACTCTCACATACAAAATTTCTGCTATTAAAAACAGTTCTGTATGAGGTTTTCTCATTGGGACCAAACAAATTGTCCCCACAAGGTCAAGGCTGTTTGGCCCCCAATAACATAGGAAATTCCAGGACCACACACACAGAACCTATGCGTATTGAAATGGACATTACAAACAGCAATTAAAATCTTATCATAAAACTTTTTTTGTTTGTTTTATTATTATTATTATTATTATTTAAATAAATTATCATTTATGGCTGGATTTAGAGTAGAATTATAGCATGGTCATATTTCATGTGTCCCTGTAACATAATTCAAGAGTAATGGGTCAATTTTAAGTACTATTAGAGATATTATTTATACTCAAATCTTTTAGCTTAGAGCTTACTTTTTATTGTGTCTGTGGATTTCATCAGACAAAAATGCTGTTGCGAATGACGACAGAGCATTTGCTTCAACAAATAAACTCTCCTCTTTCACTGAAGCCAAAAAGTGTCTCTTCAGTTTCATAACATAACCCCATCAATGAAACTTCAGAGATCTGTTCTTTATGATCAGGAAAAACATCCTTCCTGTAATGAAGACTGACTGAACAGATGTAATGAAGACTGCTTGGAGGTTTGAGTGACGCCTCCAAACATCTAACCTGAGCCCTGAACACCTCTAAAATCCCACTTATCCATGATACGAACCGCTGTTGACAGTCAAAGTGTGTATGCATATGTGCAAACGTTGCATGCAAGCCTCCAATTTCCACCCCAGAGCACACAACCACAGCGTTTTTCATGCTGACAATGATACACCACTGTCAAGACCAAATCACCTGCTCATAATGATGGGAAATTGTAGGCTGCTTCAGAGTTCCTGCTGAGTACGAGGCCCACAGAAAACAACAGGAGTACATATGTTCAGCACCAGTACAATGGCAGGTAGGAGCACTCAAGTGAACCTAAAGTGGAGGAAAACAACAAGCCATTTTAGAGGAGGCTTTCTGAATGCTTTGAAAAGCCATGACGTAGCTGTTCAGAACAATGATTCTCAATTTCGCTTCAGAACTTAGATTTAGTACTGGATATCAAGTTGAGATGCCAAATTTAATACCAAACATTTGATACCAAATTTAACGTTCATGCAAAACAAAGGTCTTTGATGGCATTTACAATTCTACAAAGAACCTTTCGCATCCATTGAACCTTTTAATTGCACAAAAGGTTTTCTGAAAAAAAAGAAAAAAAAAAGGCGGGTTCTTCAAAAATAATGGTTCTTCATTGTAAGAATGTCATAGATGAACCATTTATTTTCCCAAAGAACCTTTTAGGTTAAACACCCGCAAAAAAACAAACAAAAAAACCAAGCAAACAAACAAAAAACTTTATTTGTTTTTCCTGAATGTTAACAATCTTTTAAAAGAAAGTGTTTTCACTACATAGAATATTTTGTTGAATAGAAAGATACCATGGATGTTAAAAGTGCTTCAATGAATTTCACTGTATCCTTGAGTTGGATATATGGCTCTTAGGATATAAAAAAAAAGCATCAGTGCGCATATGTTTTCTTAAAAATAAATTGTTATTTATTATTATGTTGTAATTGTTCTCTCTCTCTCTCTCTCTCTCTATATATATATATATATAGAGAGAGAGAGAGAGAGAGAGAGATTACAGTAACAACAAAGAAAGTAAAAATAGTTGTTTGCACTTACACTGTAAGGTTTTCTATGATGTGTGATTGTCCTTTATAGCAACCTTTATTTTTAAGAGTTCACAATAATAACAATAATAATAATAAATGATATGCATTGCAGCATGCTCTGTTTCTTAGAAGAGCAACTTAATTTATAGCTCAGCAGCTCTTGTATCTACATTGCATCTCTTATCGTTTCATGTTGCAAAGGTCAACTGGGCAAATATTAAAACACAGTATAATCTTGTATGTGTTTGGCCTTAACTATGCGATTTTAAAAAGTTGGATGTGGTCCAAAGTAGCATTAAAAAGGAAACGAAATACACTCTGTGGCCCTCTCACCTTCCGCACTCAAAAGGCTGTAATGGCCCGTTAATGTCATTTCGGACTATCAGTATAACCCAGCCCAGCTGAGTCAGTCCGCTTTCTTTGGCAGGGCATTGTGCTCGGTTCTGCAAGCATACCCTTGGGGCCGTGCTGCCCGAGATCATGCACGACTTGCCTTGAGCCATATTTTTAATACAAGAACGAAATGTGTTAGCACAAATCATTATAATTATGTTATGTGCTTAGTATTGCAATGATTATATAAGTCATGTTGCCATTATTGTTCCCTATAGTCTTTCTTTTCACCACTCTCTCATCCCTTTCCCTGTTTTCAAGCCGGCCCAAATGAAAAGCGTCTGATGAGCACGTCCATCTTCATGATAATAATAATCATACGCAATTAACGGGTAATTTACAGACCAATTTGGTCTACAGAGGGAGCACCATAGGTCGCTGGGAGTATGGTTGATGAACCTGGAGTGGAACCGGAATGCTCCAATCTAATGGTCTCAAGAGGAGTGTTTCGCATTTTCATTCTAAAATTTTATCTCAAATGAGACTTACAATCAAATGGCAATCTTTTTTTTGTCAAGAAATAAATAATAAATCCAAATGTTATTTTCTTCGACAGCAGGCCTGCTGCTAAAAATAAGCACTGTCATTCCACACTTCTGCATGGCTGCTGGAACAACACTAAGCCGCTGTCCGTGGTGCTGAAATATTCTCACCGAGGCACAACTAGTCAAAACCAGTCAAAAGTTTGGAATAATTAAAAAAATTAAAATGGAGAAGTATCTTATGCTTACCAAAGGCTGCATAAGTGTGATCAAAAATACACCAAAAATGTTAAAATTGTGATATACAGTATAATCACAATTTAAAATAATTATAAATTGTATTATATAAAAATAATTATATTTTAAAATGTCATTTATTTATGTGATGGCAAAACAGAATTTTCAGTAGTTTGTGGAAAACATGATACACAACCATTTAAAAGTATTGGGTAAGTAAGATAAAAAAAAATAATTAATATTGTTTTGGCAAGGATACATTAAACTGATCAAAAGTGTCAGTAAAGACATTGATAGTTACTTTTTATTTTTTAAATAATTGCTGTTCATTTGAAACTTTCTGTTCATCAAAAAATCATGAAAGTAATGTATCACAGTTTCCACAAAAATGTTATGCAGCAAAACCTGTTTTCAACATTGATAATTATAAGAATATTAAACGGGCACCAATAATAACTGAGCATTAAATCAACATTTCTGAAAGATAAAGTGACACTGAGGATTGGAGTAAAGGGTACCAAAACATAATGGGAATAAATGACATTTTAAAACATATTTAAATAAAAAATAATTATTTTAAAGTGTAAAAATATTTTCTGTATTTTTGATCAAATATATATAGCCTTGGTGAGCTTCTTAAAAAAAATCTATTTAGATTCAAGATGAATGGCATGCTCAATCCCTTTTAAGTTTGATTTGGGTGCTCTTCGGTCCAAGGTCTTAAGAGGCAGTGTAGAGAAAAGAAATCTCTGATAGCCGAGGAGCCATGCATGCTATCTGTTGTCTGTGTTTCTGTTTATTATTGTGACTAATAGCTTTAGTGCTGAGAACCGTGTGAGAGGCGTGTCCTAGTAATTACCTGCAGACCTTCAATCCTGATTGTCAGCACCTGTGTGTTTGCTTCTACCTGTGTGTCTTTGTCATTATAAGATCCGTTTTTTATCTGCTTCACTATGCCCTGAAGAAGGCCCCATGCCGCTACGGGTGGGCATTTTAAAGTTGTCCATTTAGGACATGTCATTTTTGCAATAAAGACATTTTAATTATGGAGTGCCTCGGCTATCAGAGATTTCTTTTCTCTACACTGCCTCTTAAAAAAAATCTATTATTTTAAACTTTTGGCCAATAGTGTAAATCCACTGACCCCTTCTAAAAATGAGTTACTTGAAATAGATTGCTTTAAAATTATACCAAAAGTAACAAAAGCCCTTTTTTGACAACTTTTGACTATATAGGGCACTGAAATAACTTGTGCCCTTGGAATATTACTTTGAATCAAATCCTGTTCCGTCAGTGTAATTGTTGAGGAACACAAATAAACGAGTGGCAAATGAAATTCTTGCAGGGCAGCTTGCACAAATAGATTGATAATGTGCTCCAGCTGCTGTAAAATACGTTGAGGTTTTGATATTACCTGTTCTGCATATTAATATCTCTCCTAACCTGTCCTTCATCCAGGACAAAGTTCTAAATCTCAGAGAGCCTTGAGCCTCTGAGGTGGTTCATCATCTCAGTGTAATTTAGGAGGACGAGCAGAGAAAGGGCAGAGGAGCACAGAATTCCGAAAAACCTTTGATAGAGCAATGCTATGGAAATGACACTGAGTTCAGCTAATTGGAATCTATACATGTGAGGAAGCAGAAAGAAAATAAGACTTGTGACTCAAAATCAACAATCAGAAAAACAACAACAACATCAACTAAGCAAGCATATAAAAGATGCTAATTATCAGATCCACTGAGAATATCATACATGCCAGTCTAAGAAACTTTACAGAAAACCACTCCTGAATTTCATAAATTTAACAGCTATGTTGCGGAAAAGGATCTGATTTTATTGATAAGAAAAAAAACAATTTGGATCAACACCAAGGGACACATATATGGAAAGAATAAAAGCATGGATTGGTGGAGGTTTTCCCTTTAATTATTGTTTACTCTAGAGGAGCTGCTTATCGTGTGAGCAGTGAGTTTTATTTTTTATTTTTTTGCATCAGAAGGGAGTCGTTGGTTGTTAGTGCAGTATTGAAAACAGATTAGCGCTTTACCACTTGACACAGTTGGGCATTTCTTTCAAACTTAAATCCTGAATCACAACTCTCAGGTGACTCTTGAATTCTCTACCCTGTTGTAGAACACAGCATTGGAACAACATTACCCATATTCAGCTGAGCTCTTTTTGAGGAAAAGGCCAAAACGGCAGTGTTTGAAGGACTTTTGTTAAAGTGATATTTCAAAAAATAAAAATAAGTAAATCTGTTATCATTCCATCACCCTATGTCTTTGTATGCTTTCTTTCTTCCATTATAATCTAATATAATATCAGTTTATATATATAAACATAACCACTAACTTTTAGAACTCAAAAGTTTAGAGTAAGATTTTTTTATTTAAAAGAAACTAAAAACTTTTATTCAGCAAATATATATATATATATATATATATATATATATATATATATATATATATATATCTCCTATGCTCATCAAGGCTGCATTTATTTGGTCAGAAATACAGAAAAAAATGTTATTTCAATATAAAATAATGGTTTCTATTTTAATATCCTTTAAAATAAAATTTATTTATTTGATGCAAAGCTGAATTTTCATCTGTCACATGGTCCTTAAGAAATCATTCTAATATGCTGATTTATTATTAGAATGATCAATGATCAATTTTCTATCACTTCTTAACACTATTGGGTGTACTATCCCTAATTTTTTTTTTTTTTCTTAACAGCGCACATAAATGCTTCTCCTGAGGCATACCGATGAATTCCATAACTAATGAATTCCTTACATTATTCCCGACAGGATTAGACAGACAGAGAGAGGTTCTCACCTGTATTTGGCTTCTAACTTCTCCACATGTCAGTCCCAACTCTTTAATCAGTGGTTTGGAATATCTGTAACCTCTGACCCCTCGGCTGTCTCACAGCACCTGTGCCACAGGCAGACGTGTCACCTCGCTGTCATGTCAGCTCCACTCCGCTCTTTACAGTGACTGTGGTGTCTGGGTGTCTGGCCCTGCAGAGCTCCTGATTGCTCCCCCTGGAAAGTGTTAGAGAGGTGGGCGAAGCGACCTGCCACTGCCCTACAGCGATGGAACTGAGCGGAGGGGTTGGAGCTCAGCGTGACTGCTGGAAATATAACACATGGTGCTGCCAAAGACCATTCCAATGGGGGGGGGGGGGGGGGGGGTGGAGATAAAGCAAGAAGAAATGGCTGTACCATTGCAACGGTGGCTCCTTCGAAGTGAAAAACTGTGCCTATGGAGACAGCAAAGTCACTCAGGACCAATTTTCCTTCTGCTAAACCAGGTGCAAGCAATTACATGAAATGATTGGACAATCAGTCAGTCTCAAATACTCCGAAGACACCATTCACTTGCTATCATGTGTTTGTGTTTCAGGTGCTGTTTCTGGGCAGCAACCACTACAAAGGGAGAGAAAGGTGACAATGGAAAAAGCGCAGACATGCTTTATGAGGTATTTCTGTGGAAATAGCCAGCCTGTCAGCCACTACAAGAAAGCATAAACAACCTGTTGTATTTTTAACTGTTGTATCCTTTAAAAAGACCCAGGGGGAATTTTTAAAATTCTGCCACTGAGCTAAATTATTTGGAGCCCCTTGGGGACCCTTTGTAAGAACCGTATACATTCATTTTGTGTAAAGTATGCAACAGAATACCTGGTTAAAAGGGATTTTAGGATAGAGATGGGACAATATTATCCATACAGGCGTCGATTAAGTTCAGCTGAGTGTCAGCTATGTCTAGGTCCCACCAAGAAACAAATCACATCAGTATTTCAGTCATTGTATGCTTAGTACACAACTACTATAGCTCTCGCCTCCTTTCAAGGTATTTAACAGGCACACAAACACTAAAATAGGATCTTAGCCCTTCAGATTTAATACCTTTTTCAAGACCTTTTTATTTTATAAGACAATCTCAGCTAATAAATTGACTGTTCATGCAACTACGTTAAATTAAAATTTGATTCCACTGCACGAACACAAACATACTGTTCCCAACAGAGTATGAATTTTTATTTTACTGAAAGAAAACAAAATCATACTTGGTTGGGCACATTTGACTACACCACAATTTTAATGTTTTACTGTATTTTTTATCAAGACATCTTAAATGTCTAAATAAAAAATAAAAAAATAAAAAATACAGACCTATATAAGATCAATGGTATGTATTCTATTTTGATGGGATAATAAGCATGTCAGTGTCACAGTACTAGTTTATTATACGTCTATCAAAATTTGCCTGATTGACAGCCACCACAAAAAAATATCATGGACAAAAGATGCACGTCATTTGAAAGACTAATGAAGAAACCCAGCATACTTAAAATAAAAACCACATTGTGAAACTGAATTACACATGAATGAAGATGTTGCTTGACAACCACAACTAAAACATATCACAACAGTATACTAACACTTAATTGCAGTGCAAGAATGACAGGTTGTGAGATGTTATTAATGTAACCCACACGGAGCTTATATTTAATTTTTTTTCAGCATCTAGGCACCAGGCAGTATGCATTATCTGAGACACTTTTATGCTATTATTAGTAAAATAGAATAAATATCTTAAGTGATTTTGAGCTATTAAATGTGCATTCAGAAACTAGATTCTTTACATCGTCTTGTAAATACAGTGGTTGGACAAATTCATTGTCTTCAGTGAAAGCACTTCAAGTGAGTGCAAGTCTTTTCAGGCGACACTACAACGTGCAATGTCTCTTGCCAAGTTAATGTGGCACAAACCAGAGGAAATGGGGTCAATTAGATGTCCGACCTCACCAGGCTTCCCACACCTACACGTAAAGCACTGAAGTAGCATTACAAAGACCTCTACTGGATTACAAGAGCAAATGTTAGTGTCTGCGGACATCCAACCCATCGTCTCTGACATCTGACATGGGCCACGTTCACGGTATTGGCACTCTCTAATCTCACTTCGCTCCTGGGAGAACATGGAGTAACTGCAACGCCATTATCTGATGACGGGGCTGAGATGCCGCTCTCACATGCTGTATATTTAGAACAGGCCCCAGGGTGCTCTTTAGGAGGTTAACATCCACTGGCCCTGATGCAACCTTCTTTCTGGCACCCTGCCCGACCCATTACACTTGGCTTTGCTTCTTAAAAGCATTGTTAGAAAGAGCCAGACGTCAAGCAAACATACCTGGATGAGTCGTGGAGGGACACATTTCCATCCATATTTCCATTTTAGAAAGCCTGTAAGCTGCACAGACAGAAGACACAGAATAACTTAACATTGGTGTGCTGAGGCGGCAAAAAAAGCATGTTTTAAAATAGTGGCCAAGATGAACTAATTTATGACATGATGGCTTCCCTCATGAATATTAATTTGGAGGTCATGCTGACATAAACTTTGTAGGTTGCCCAAACACATATGCGAATTAATATTCATAAGTCTTTGCCATAGTAGGATCTTTATCCTTCTTGTCTGGTAAAATATATGCATGAGTTGTTTGGCCTCACTGATGCTGATGAAACAGAAATTAAATATCAGCTTTACGTTCCAATTTTTTTAGGGTCAAATTACAATTTTAAATAAGATATACAAAATCACTAAACGCTACAACAATTAAAAAATTATGTCAAGAAAAATGCCTGCATTTAAATTTTGGTAGTAAGATTACTTTAAATGTTTTTGAAATAAGTTTCATATTCTCACCAAGGCTGTATTTATTTGATCAAAAATAAAATAAAAACAGTAATACTGTGAAATATTATTACATGGTAAAATAATAGTTTTTTTTTAATGTAATATATTTAATCAAATTTAATTTATTCCTGTGATTCAGCAGTCCTTACTCCAGTCTGCAGTCTCACACAATCCTTCAGAAAGTATTCATTCATTAATATGACAATTAATTTCTTTCTATTATCAATGAAGAAAACAGTTGTGCTGGTTAATTTTTTGTGCAAATTAATGCATGTTTTTCAGGGTTCTTTGATGAATAAAAATGTCAAAAGAACAAAATTTTTTATTATTTTTGTAAGAACACAAAAGTCGCATTCACAATTCAAATTAATTTTGATCAATTTAATGCATCTTTACTGAATAACAGTATTAATTTGTGGGAAAAAAGTGGCAGAGAATATAGCTAGATTGTGACCATATTTTTAATGCAGTACGTAACAGTTAAAGTGTGTAACATTATCAAAACTGTCCATTTGTCCATACATGACAATAGTACTGCTTTGAAAGGTTACAACCCAGTTGCCCATGAAGAACTCAAATGAAGAACAACAAAGTATTAAAAAACAAGTCATCTGTTCTGGACCACAAGACTACACCAAACCATTTTAACCAACCAATCAGCTAACTAGAGCAAACTCATTTGTGACAGTGTAAACCTGAATGTTCGACTAAGTTCAATTGAGTTCATTGGCCCTCCCAGTTATGGTGATCTTGGTGACTAGCCTTTATGTGTGTGTGTGTGTTTGTGTGTCAGGATAGCAAGTGACACCGAACAGTGTGCTCCCACAACCCCTCCTCTCATTCCACCCGTCCATCCGTCACAGCCTTAGCTTCATTAGCATGGCAATGGGGAATGATGAGATATCTTGCATCAAATGCCAGCCACCCTGGAGACGGCAGCGAAGTGCTGCCCGCCCCTGATTCACACACACAGAGAGAGTGCCTCAAGATTCATTTTATAGAAATAGTTGCACATTTGCTACACACAAGGTATATCTTTCATCACAGCTCTGTCGTCTTAAGTCACTGCAAATAGTTCAAAGAGTTACCCCACTAACTTTCACTTCTGTTAGAAGATCTTCTGACTTTTTATGTATATATATGTATATATGTATATGTATATATATGTATATGTATATATATATGTGTGTGTGTATATATATATATATATATATATATATATATATATGTATATATATATATATATATATATATATATATATAAATATATATATATGTATATATATATACATAAAAAAATGCAAAGCAGTGTTTAAATGTGATTTTTTTTTAAATAATGAAAATGTACCATAATCGCACAAAAAAATATAGAAATGTATATACATTTATAAATGTATGCTAATAATATGATCATATACTAATATTTATAATTATCATCATCATCACTAGTAACATCATTAATAATATAATATCTCATAATGTTTACTGAAAGTAAATGGTTACTGTAGCTGTTCATGGTCTTCCATGCTTTTATTTTATGAAGGAAAAAACAACAAAAATAACAGTTGAACAGTGAAATATAATTTTTTTGTGTTTAGCAGAGTCATATATCTTTGAAAAAACATGAAGATGAGTAAACAATCACAATATTTTCATTTGAGGTTGAATATAAACTGCTAAACTAATGGATAACTGATTATAATATTCTCACTATATCTATGGAAATGTTCAGTGACTGAATATAACAGCGCTCTTGCATCATCTTTTGCAACAAATGTGAAATGTGCTCTGCACTGTGTATATGTGTGTGTGTCTGAGTCATACACAGATGACATTAACATTTATATATGGACTGTAGACAAGATAGCACAACAATCTACCTTCAGTATTATCATACAATAAGTGCAATGTGCTGTCAGAATACAGAATGAGAGAAGGAGAGAGATGAAGAGACAGGGGCAGAGAGGGAGGGAGGCAAATGAATCATTTCATGACTTTCACAGGATGTAGAGATTGCTCACTGTTTTCTTGAAAACACCATCATTAGTATCTTTCCTCCAAATTAGGCAGCAGACATAAGCTAAAACGGTGCAATCTAGTAGTCAGTTGAATTATGGGTATAAGGTTATGCCACTTTTTGTTAAGGACTCATGTTAATTATTCTTTATTAGAGATTTTGTTGTTTTAATTCTTATATTACAGTGTGTAAAGACTAAAATAACAAATCAGAGGTTAGTTAACAAAAAATTTAATTTACTCATCTTCATGTTGTTTGAAAACCTGTATGACTATTTCCTTACAAAACACACACACACACACACACACACACACACACACACACACACACACACACACACACACACACACACACACACACACACACAAAAACGAAGAAATATTTTTAAATATTTAAAACATGTCACAACAGCACAAAATTTTTTATAGTTATTTCTATGGAAATAACGTTCTATAAATGTTCTGTAAATGTTCTATAAAAAATTTGGACATGGTATACAACTTTAAAAATAAAGGTTCCTAAAGGGGTCTTTCACATTAAAGAACCATTTTGGTTACTCAAAAAACCTTTCAGTGAACAGTTCATAAAAGAAAAATGTTTTTTCCCCTTAGTGGAACCTTTAACATCCAAGGAACCTCATTTCCTTTGGAGAAAAGTTTCTTCATAGTGAAAAAAAAAGTTCTTTAGATTATTCATACTTAGATAAAATGGTTATTTTAAAGAAATGAGTGTTCACTGAAAGGAGAAACCAAAAATGGGTCTTCTATTGAATCGCTATGAAAACCACCTTTTGGAACCTTTGTTTTTAAGAGAACCAATGGAGAGCTTCCATGGATGTTAAAGGTTCTTCATGGAACCATCAATGCTAACAAAAAACATTTATTTTTTATGAGTGCAGATTCAAATTCATTTCAGATAAATGCCGAATAAAACCTTTAACACAAAGTTTTTAACAAAGCGATTTAGATTTTTTTTTTTCACTTTTGTGAAGTCTAATTGCTGCTCTGGTAATAATTGAGTTTAAAATATAATTTAAAGTCCTCATTTAGATTCCCTTTTTTCATTTGGCAACTGCTAGAGTATGCAAATAAGGTCCGCAAACAAACCCTTAAGATGGAAGGACAAATCTTTTATAAAGGACTGTTATTCTTTTCCAAACCCTTCCACCTCCTCTATCTGTAATTAGGGTGGCAGAGGAAGATGATATTTACTGTAATTGGCTTCTCAAACATCTTAATTTGCAGAAATCCAGTAAAATGCAACTCATTAAGAAATGCTTTGCCATGTGATACATCAGTAGGTTATTTCCTTTGAAACTTGATGGGAAATTAGAAAAGTTGCTCTTCCACCTTACATAAGAGTTCACACACATAGACACACACACAATCCGTTTAGATTACACTGAGTTTTCTCTCTAAAACAGATGTATGTAATGCCTACACAGCTGTTCAGGCCCATCTCTCCTAATGACCTCCAAATGCCGATCACACTCGTACATATACACACACACATCAAAATAACACGTCAACTACGGCCCTGTCTCTTGGGGCCAGAGAGGCTTGCTCACACACACACACACACACACACACACACACACACACACACACACAGGTGTCTGAAAGTGTCTGCGGTGTTGACTCAGTTGCTCTTATTCTATCAGATCTCCTCCTGTGCCATATGGGAGTTGTATGTGAATGTACCTAATTACCATATAAAAGCAGGTCAAGTGTCCAGTATCCCAGAACATTGACCCTGTTTAGTGTTGCCTTGATGTCTTAACTCACAGGATGCCTTGAAAGCTCTCTGACTGCTGTTGAACTTGATATTTTTCACTCATAATAACCACTGCAGTAGTTTTTAACAGCCTGAATGTGTTTTGTAAGTTGATGTCGAGGGGCAATATTAATTAAAGATAAAGTTTTTGGGGACAGGCCCCTGGGATCCCAGCGCTCCTTAAATGGCACATACACACAAAGACATCTTCACTCTAATGCATCAGTAATTTGTTAAGTTCTCAGAGGGGGTTTTCAATGCTGCAGGACCACTACATAAACACTAGAGAAACACAGAGACCCACATGGCTTCATCTCCTGAGAGATACCAAACCGCAGGCTCAGTGCGAAAAACACTTTTCTAGTGTTTCACACATCCAGTGTGATTCACTGCAATCTAAAATAATAAGCAGCACAACTGTTTTCAACACTGATAATAATAAGAAATTCTTCAGTATTTGGCTGCTGACATCAGGAATTTATTAAATTGTAAAATATATTCACATAGAAACCAGGTGTTAACATCCTTTTTCGGTAATCCAATCAGAAGTAGATAGTGCTATGCATGGTCCAAAGTGCCTTGTGATCCAATTCAGTTTTGGAAGAATCCTGATGCATCTAAAATATCTAAAGGATAATCTTTCTAACATGCAATCTTTGTGCCAAAACTAGACTATCCAAACAAAAAAACTGGACAATTTCCAATATATATCTCACTTACTCCATTGATTTGGGTCACTCTGACCCAGAAACACATTTAGAGTTTTATGCCCTAAAAAGACAAATCTCAGCCAGTGTTTAAGCAGCTATACCTCAATGGTTTGGTGTCCATAGAAACATCATAATTATCATTAGAAGAAAATCTTTGCTTTAAAATTCAGTGCACAGAGCTAAAAAAATGTGCGAGGGTCAGAGTGACTAAAATGTTTAAGCAGGTCATATATAAATGCACATTTTCACAATGCTTGATATAAAAAAAAGTTAACACAATGACACATCAGCTGATTTATCATGAAATTAGAAATTCTCCTTAATGGAATCCAATCACAAGTGGACACTAGAGATGCATGTTAATACCAGGCGTAAACAGCAATTGGTTTTGGTTGAGCAATCATGATTGAATCACCTGAGACAGATTCTAATACAGGTGTAAACAAGGCTAGAGTCAATGTGTTTCACAGCATCTCATTCCAATATTTGAATCTCTACCATCCTTTTGGATTTGTAAAGAAGAATGTCAGAGGAAGAGGAGACTGGTTTTCCTTTGCTAAAATAAAGAAACTTTTCTTCCTTTGCTCCTGTTAACAAATGTTGGTTTTCACAAGACTCATCGGCGCATGCACAATGCTGACCTCATATGTCATTCCCCTAGAACTGCTTCCGTTTTACAACAATGAGGGCAAGCTAGATAAAAGTGATTATTACGTTTTGAATATGGATATTTTTCTTACACAGAAGGCCTTTGTTCACCCTCCGGAGCCATATGAGACATTTTTTTAAAATGTATGAGCTATTTATTAAACTTCTCAAGGATCGATGCAGTGCAACACCCGCTGAGTGGCATCAAACAGCTTAAAACATCAAAGACAATTTTTAAATCATTTTCATCATCAGGATAAGGCCGGGATGATTAAAAGGAAGGCTTTGTATGGATAGGCTTTGAAAAAAAACTGTTTCCTAAACCCACACAGCTGTATTCTGTTGCTTTTGGCTTGGATTCCCCTGCCTTGTCAAGACACAGTTTAGAAGCAAAGCGAGATGTCAATACGCATTTCGAGACAGTAGGGAAGCAGGCAGGAGTCACCTGGCTCACAGCATGACAGATGCCTCACTGAACCATCAGGAGAAAAAGCACCACCAATAAACTCATGCTGTCACACACATGCAAATATGTCAACCCTAGGGTTAATAGTTTGCAGTCTAATATGATTATAAAATTATTGTGCAAAATTCAGAATTGAAGAGTTGGCTAAATTTCAGTTTATGAATTCGAACTGAATTGGCCACACCCTACAGGAAGTTTGAATTTAATCTGAATTGGAATGACGGGAAGAGGAATCTACACATGCAATGAATTCTGGGAAACATATAAATTCTTTAGATGGCATCTCAAACATTATCTATGTTCTCTTTATCTGTCGCCCCATCTATCTACCATTCTATCTGCCATATTGTTCTATTTATCTGTCGTATATATATATATCGTGTATATATATATATATATATATATACTGTATAACTTTCTAGTTAATTATATAATTCTAGTTTCTAGTTAATTATATAAATACACCCACCCCACACACAGTGATTTATATAAATTATGTTATATGATTTATTTATTTGAATTTTCATTCATTTTATTATTTTTTCCAGTTGTAATTCTACACATTGAAACTAAACACAAAATTAAATGGTATTCATAATTCAAATCTGAATGGTGCACAACCTTGGAATATTAGTTTAGGAGATATTATTGGTTGCTGAACACATCAAATCTTGTTTTTGTCTTTCTGACCAAGCAATTTGGTATGCAGCACACATGGCCATCTGCAAACCTGTATATATGTGTGTGCTGAGTGACCAAGTCTCAGGGTCTGATGGGGTTTCAGGCAGCAGTACAGGCTGCAGGAAAGATAAGATTCCTGGGTGGGTTGACTGCAGGCAGGGGCCTCTGTGCCCTCCTCCACAGGCCTGCGGCGAGGAGAGGAGGGGAGTGTTATCAGGCCAGCACAAGGCAGGCTGAGTATACACTCCCCTCCCTGCTGCTTTTTTACTTTCCCTCTCTGTTTTACTTTCTCTCGCCTGGCAGAACTGTGCGAGAGCATCCCTGCTGTGCCTTTCTGCCCACGGGAGTAATCTCCCTGTACGGAACACTAAACATCTGCATGTTCCATGTGTATGTATTTGAGCGGGACTGTTTTCAGAGTGGAATTGCAGGTGGAAAACAATTGTCTCTCTCTGGAGCTGAATATCAGGGTTGGGAGAGTTGGGGAAAGAGGAAGTGTGTCTGAGTTAGAGTATATTTTAGGTGTACAGCAGCAGCAGTCCATATCAACTGGTGCTACTGCTAACAAAAGCAGACGAACAGACGGGAAAATCGAACAATGCATGCCAACTGACAGAAAGAAATCTAAGCAATCACTCTCCATCGCAATTTCGTATTGATGAAAATGAACGCAAGTTCTCCAACAGCCTTCTAATAACAAATTAGTCTGTTTGTTAGGGGAAAATGTAATCAGCATGAAGAGGTGAGGAGATACTTGAAGGTTAATTGGAAGCAGCCCTTTTGTAAATGTCAATGGAAATTTAGGGTCTGCTCTCCGCGGTTGCCTCTACACTCAGACACCCTTACTTTGGATAAGCTTTCGTGACATCGCTGGATCTAAAAGCCCTCTTCTCGCACTTCCTCTCAGAACAAAGAGCAGGGTGAACGAAAACATGGAGAATAAAAACTGATATACTTTCTTTATTTGGGATAATTTTTGGGATAATTTTTCGTCAACTGGGATAATTCAATAAATGTTTTATTTATTATTATTTTTTTTTTAATACTTTTTTTTAAGCAGCAAATCAGCATATTAGAATGATTTCTGAAGGATCGTGTGACACTGAAGTCAGACGTAATGATGCTGAAAATTCAGCTTTGCCATCAATTAAATAAATATACATTTTAAAATATATTACATTAAAAACAGTTATTTTAATTAGTAAAAATACTTCAGTTTTATTTATTTATTTATTAACTGATCAGATAAATGCAGCCTTGCATGATGAGCATAAGGGACTTTTTTCAAAATAATAAAAAAAATAGTATGGTAGTGTACATAATATATAAAGTAAATAAAAATCTTAATGTTTTTAAATATTAATTCTGTGATGTTTCAAAAATGCAGTGTCCTCACTGACTGAAAAGGAGAAGTTAAGACAAAGAAGCATTCCAGCTTAAACTTTCACTGGCAGCCAAAACAGACACAAAACAAGCTGGGCTTGTTAAGTTGTAATTTATGTGGAGCAATACCTATCAGTTGGAAAAAGACGGACAAAGGAACTGGATGTTCAGACCCATCTAAACTTGAAGCATAGGGAATCCAGACCTTGATGAGCAAGATTTACTGTGAAATCAATGGTTAAATCTACCGCAGGGAACCAACAGACAAAAGAGATACACTAGGCCAGTTAAATCATGAAATGCTGGGGGATATTCTGAGATGAAAAAGGCCATTTTGATCTAGCGAGCACTGGCACAAAAAAGTGTCCACACTGCCATCAAAACGATCTGACCAAAATGTTGTTGGTTTTAAGACAGAAAGACACATAACCAATCAAAGCCAGGCCATCAGCCTCATGTACCAGAGCTCTGCACATCACTAAAGCTGCCCAAGTGTCAGCGGCTGCCAATATATCGATGGGATGTCAGGAAGTCTGTTAGGCTTCGGCAGCATGCAGATGATGAACTGCCATCCCTGTGACTATCTGCCCCATCCTTTTGCTATTCCATTCCTCCAACTACCTGAACATCAGAAACAGGCCGGGATGAAATGGAAAACACCTGTCTGACACAAAGCCGAGCTGCACGGCCAGTTGAACAGTGGAACAGGAAGTGGGGGATGGAAGTGATGGAGTGAGAGCAAGAAAAGGTTAACAAGGTAGAAAGAGTGCAACTCCAGCTGTGCTAATGTTGCCATGCAGTATTTCTCATTAATTAAGCCCACAAACAATGGCGTTTCCCAGGCAACCAGTTAAATTAGACTGAACTGATATATATGCATGTCATAACACGCCAGCCAACTGGATATCACAGTGCAGCACCACTACAACACATTGAATAGGAAACATCACAAATGAGAAATTTATTTGAATTAAATTGTGACAGCGAGGTGGGGAAATCAGTTTGTGGTGTTAAAAATTTCTGTTATCTAAAAATAATATGAAACCTGCATGCAACATCTGAAATTCAGAAGATCCTGAATTGGCTGGGCATCGAGCATAATCCACTGAAACAAACACTTGATGCTTTTCAGGAAGTCACAACATACTCCTGGTCTTCAGAGAACTGCAGTTTTTCAGATAAGGATAAACCATCTAAATTCATCATCAAAAAAACAAAACAAAAAAAAAAAAACACGAAAAAACCTTTTGAAGGAAAAATTATTTAATAAAAATGGAAGAGTAATGTCACAAAAAGGCCAATAAAAATCAAGAACAAAATAATTATTATTCTTATATATATATATATATATATATATATACATTGTCAGTGAATAAATTAATAAATAAAAATATAAAACTACATATTTGCTAATCTATTGCAACTGTTTATATCATTTATATATGAAAAATGCAACCAGGTAGACGAAATTGTCCGCACACTGGAAACATGTCTATCAAAAATATCTCTTATTTTTCATGTGCACAAGTGAAAAGTGACCAAAGAGCAGATGTTTCGGTCCATGCTTTTTTCAGTGCAAATTTGTTCTGATTGCATGTTTCCAGTGTGTGGAAAGTTTTGACCACCTGACTGATTACACTTCTTTTTGTTTTATGCACCTGAGAAATTATTGATTACCTGATATATAAAAAATGCATGCATGCATACACACACACACACACACACACACACACACACACACATGCAAAAGTGTTTTTAACAAACACAAAAATATTAGGTTAAGCTCAAACTAGTTTTTAAAAAAAAAAATGTTTTTATGCTCATACTGAAACTCAGTGCTTTCCCTGCTTAACTGATTTAGAACTTTGTACCTCCAAAATCCAATAAGTTCAAAAACAAGCATTTCTTGATCATCACAGAGGTTTCTAGACACAAATCAAAAATACATATTTTAATTTGGCATCTTTGTGATGTTATGCAAGTGGGCTGTGATCCGTGTACACGCCAGAGACATCTCAGAGCCTCTGCCAGGTAGATTAGCTCAGAGAAGCGAAGCATAACCATGCCTCTGATGCATCGTGGACGTATGCAAATGCATGGGAAACACACAAACAATTCAATCACTTGCCTTCCTTTCTGGGACGCATGCACAGACATGATATCTGAAATTTCAACAAGCTTACACAAGCTAAGAACCAGTTTCAGACCCTGAGAAACTCCTCATAACAAAAAGTTATGTTTACAAAGTGCTCCCATAACAGGCCCTTGAGAGGGGGAATGGATGCAAACAAAAGCTCCTCAGTCTAACAAATAAGTAGGTTTACAGCAAATATGCCAGTGATGTGGTGGTGTCTTAGTTTGCAGTTTTATTTAATCAGATAAAAGGCTAATCATTAAGTGACAATGTATTTAGTGAAAACCCATTTCTGCAAAAAAAAAAAAAAAAAAGGTAATAATGACTTTTAATCTCATAATTCACTTTTATTCTTGTAATTTTAAGAAAGATATAATCTCAGAATGGAGAGATTCTGAATTTTTACCCTTGCAATTCTGAATTTATATCTTGCAGTTCTGACTTCCAGAATTCCAAGTTTAGCAAGCAACCAACACATAATAATTTTTATTTTATTTTACAGTTCTGACTTTTCTTTGTTCTTGCAGTGGGGAGTTTACATTTCACAATTTTAACTTTATATTTTGCAATTCTGAATATATATAAAGTTGAAAGAGATGAGTGGCCAATTATGGTGTCCCATACTCAAAATTTGTGTTCTGCATTTAACCCAGTACACACACACACACACACACACCAGGAGCAGTGGGCAGCAATGTGCTGAGGCGCCTGGGGAACAGTTGGGGGTTTGGTGCCTTGCTCAAGGGTCTCACCTCAGTCGTGGTATTGAAGGTGGAAGAAAGAGCTGGCCATTTACTCCCTCCACCAACAAATCCTGCCGTACCAAGACTTGAACCTGCGACTTTTGGTAAAAGTCTGACTGTCTAAACATTAGGCCATGACTGCCCCAAATTCAAACTTCTTTTCATAACTGCAAGGGGGAAAAAAGTCTGAATTATGAGATTTAAACGTTTTTCCCACAGAAATCGGACTTTTATTTTCTCAGAATTCTGAGTTTACATCTTGAATTTCTTACACTTTTTTTCCCCTCCACCATAGAGTGAAAAAGGTAATTGTGACATTTCACAATTCTGACTTTTTTCTTGCAATTCTGAGATAAAAAGTATTGAGATAAAAATGTCAGCATTGTGAGAACTAAACTCAGCATTCTGTGATAAGTCTTAATTGTGAGGTAAAAAATCAATTGCAATTCAAAAAAAAAAAAGTTTCTCATGGTGGAAACAAGCTTCTGTTTGGATCTTATCAGCTGACTGTCAAGCCAATTAACACTCTAAGCAAACTATACATATAGAGCCACCTTTATCGGCTCATCTGCGTTTGTTAAGAGTAAGCGGATCCATTTTGAGCGAATATGCGATTAACGACCTGTCTTACGAACGTGCCAACCACATAATTGTGCCATTCTGATACAAGCTAATGATTTGATGAACAAATAATTGATCTAATGGTCTAGGCCGACACACTACAGGTAGACCGATAAATAAATAAGAATGCTCCAGTTCTCCCGGACGGCAGACTCGTCAATCTTGGGAATTGCCTCTCGAGTGCTTCAGTCAGTTAACATTTTAGAAAACAGTCACCCCATTAATAAAAAAGCCATATTAACATAAGTGAATTCCTCCACCGTGTAGGATTCACTGAGGCAGTTATTAAAGTCCAATTTGGCACCATTAATAATGCATACACCTTTGACTCTCCAGTGTCAAGATTATGTGGAATTACTGAGGGCATACATTATTTATCAGCGACATTCAATTGGGGACCTTGATGAGCCTTAATTGGTGGTTGGGGGTGTCATTAGGCTGTCTCTGATGAGACCTGTCAATCAACCCTCTTGTTCCTCTGATGCATGCACTCATGCACATACCTGCCCTTATCCTCGATGCCACCTGTGCCACGGTGGATGACAGCATGTTGCCGGGTTGCGCCCTGCCCTCTATTTCTTGTCTGTCAGATCCATTTGAAGGGGTTTTGGGAGGGATTGGTATGCCACAGAGCTCGGTATGGACACTGGCCCCTGTGGCTGTCTGACCCTTCTCTTTCCATCGCTCTTTCAGCCTACCTGCTTTAAAAGTTAATGACTCCCAGCTCTTCCCAGACTGTGCTAGAAGGTTGTGGGGTGGTTAGACCTACAATGCATCATTCTCCATGCGTCTATCCTGTCAGTCAGTCAGTCACACGTGTCAGGTAGGGAACTCGGACCTGTATGAGGCACCCAAAGCGTGGGTCACACAGTAAGAACTGCTGTCCAAAAAGAAAACCAAGCAATTACTCATGCAAGTAGAGTGATTTGTAAAAGAATAAGAACAAAAAGCTTTATGATTTAAATTTGATCTACATTTACTTTCTTGATAAAAGTCATTGGACTTATTTGGCTCTTTGACTTTTTTTTATCTAAAAAAGCTTAGAGTGCATTCAAGTAAAATGCTTTTTCAGTATGTGGGTGGAATGGGAATTGAACCAGCAACCTTGGTCTACAAATATTCTCTATAAAAAAAAGTGTTCTTACAAATCCTGATGGATAAAATCAAGTGCAGCACTACAAGTAAAATAAGTAAAATTATTGATGTGTACTACACTATGAATTCTGAATATCTGCATGAGAAATAATAAAAAAAAATAAAAAAAATATGTAATAATAACTATATGTAAACATTACTGTTCAAAAGTTTGTAGTTGGTATGATTTTTGTAATTTTGACATTTTAACATGCTTACCAATACTTCATTTATTAGATTAAAAATACAGAAAAACAATTATAATACATTTTATAACAATTTAGAATTACTGTTTTCTATCTTTAATATAAAATGCAAATTACTTCTATAATGGCAAAGATATCTTCAATGTCACATGATCCTTCAGAAATTATTCTAATATGCTGATTTGGTGCTCAACATTCCTTTTTATCATCAATGTTGAAAAAAATGTGCTGCTCATAATGTATGTTATAATGTTTGCTGCCTAATATATATATATATATATATATATATATTATATATATATATATATATATATAGAATTCTTTGATAATAAAAAGTTCAAAAGAACAGAATCTAATTAAAACTGGAATATTTTATAACATTATAAATGTATTTTCTGTCACTTTCTATCAATTTAATGCATCCTTGCAGAGTATTAGGAGTTTCAATTTGTAAAAAACAATCTTTGTGAACCCGAGACTTCTGAATGGTAGTGTATCTATGTATTCAGTAAGCACTACCATACATGTACACTACTATATGTATGAGAAAAAAAAATGCTTTGTGAGATTTTACCTTATTTTATAAGAATCTCACTCGCCAACCTTGTCTAAATTAAAGTGAAATTACTGGCAGAAATGGATGCCACAGGGCTGATTTCTATGTTCAGACAGGATGTACCTGACATAAAACAGATGTGCAGGTAACCCCACTCAGTGAACAGTGAGAGTAAGAAGAGCGAAGGAATCGTAAAAAGCGAGGAATGGCCAAAAAATTATAAAAATAAATAAATGGAACATGTGAAAAAGTATCTTGGCATTTGAAGATGTACTTAAGTAAGTTAAAATGGAACATGGCTGATCCTGCTTATTAACTGAGCTTCATTCACACAGCTGAACCCCGGGTGAACAGAGGAGGGAGGATTAGTCTCTCTCAGCTTCTGCACTTCCACTCTTTCTTATAAAAAAGAAAAAATCCCTAATGAAACTGATGTTCAGAAATATAATGTAATATAAATTTAGTTCATTGGATAAGCACACACTAATTAGTTTTTGTGCTGAAATAACAGGAGGATGGGAGGGATTGGTATGCCACAGAGCTCGGTATGGACACTGGCCCCTGTGGCTGTCTGACCCTTCTCTTTCCATCGCTCTTTCAGCCTACCTGCATATATGTAAAGACACAGGTCGGGGACAAACACTCAGGTGGCAATTGAAGCAATTGAGGGACCGGGGCATGCGGATTAATGTGAGAATAAAACACGGGCTTGATTTTAGACACATGGAAGGCGGGGAGACCAAAAAATTCTCCTGTACGCAGGACCCACACTTTTTGACCCACGACGTAAAACGGAGGCCTTGACCCGTGGCGATCGGCCTTGGCCTTCATGCGCCCCCCTGCTTGGAGTAGAGTCTCACGGGCTCTAGTCCAAGTACGGCGGCACCTCTGGACGAACGCGTGAGCGGAGGGGACCGCTACCTCAGATTCCAGACTCGGAAAAATTGGTGGCTGGTAACCTAAACTACACTTAAATGGCGAGAGGCCCGTGGATGACACTGGTAACGAATTGTGGGCGTACTCCACCATAGAAAGCTACTGGCTCCAGGATGACGGATTCTTGGCAACCAAACATCGTATTGCACGTATTCCTGGAGAGACAAAGAAAAAATCAATTTATCATCCAGGTAAACATATATGAATTGATCTACCATGTCTCTCAACATGTCATTCACGAGTGCCTGGAAAACCGCTGGGCTGTTGGAAAGCCTGAAGGGCATAACCAAATATTCAAAGTGCCCCCTAGGGGTATTAAAAGCGGTTTTCCATTCATCCCCCTTCCTGATGCGAACCAAATTATATGCATTGCGTAAATCCAGTTTCGTGAAAATGGATGCTCTCTGCAACCTCTCGAAAGCTGAAGACATTAACGGCAAAGGATAAGAATTCTTTACCGTGATGTTGTTCAGCTCTCGGTAGTCAATGCAAGGTCGCAGAGAACCATCCTTCTTCCCAACGAAAAAGAACCCCTCCCCCGCAGGAGAAGAGGAAGACTGGATGAACCCAGAGGCCAGAGAATCAGAAATATATTTCTCCATGGCCTCCCTCTCGGGAACAGAAAGAGAGTAAAGTTTGCCCTTAGGCGGAGTTTTACCTGGCAGTAGATCTATCGCACAGTCATAGGAACGATGCGGAGGGAGAGAAGCAGCATGGGACTTACTGAACACCTCCTTCAGGTCGAGGTACTCCGCGGGCACGTTAGACAAATCCACTGCCTTAATCTGAAACACAGAACCAGACACAGAGGGACAGGCAGACACTAAACAGGATTCATGACAGTGGTTACTCCATGTGGAAATAGTGTTAGTGCACCAGTCGACCCAGGGGTTGTGTTTGGAAAGCCACGGGTGTCCCAAAACCACTGGTGCAAGTGGTGAGTCCATGAGTAGAAATGAGATGATTTCAGTGTGATTGCCAGAGGTGATGAGGGTGATACTTTCAGTGGAATGCGTAATCCGGGGAAGTTCTTGACCATTGAGTGTGTTGACGGTGATCTGGTGCGTGAGAGGAGTGATGGGGATCTGAAGATTAATAGCCAGTTTGAAGTCCATGAAATTACCCTCCGCTCCCGAATCCAGAAGTGCGTTGGTGCAGTGCGTCGACGTTCACCATCTCAGTCTTACCGGGAGGAGGGTCGATGGTGGTGATGAGGTCTTCTCGGCGGAGATCCCACCCGATAGTAGCCTCATACTTACTACCAGGCCTGCTCTTTTACCGGACAGGAGTGGATGAAGTGGCCCGCCCGGCCACAGTGTAGACAAAGTCCCTGGGATCTCCGCCTCTCCCTCTCCTCCCGGGAAAGCCGAGCTCTCCCCACCTGCATGGACTCGTGGTTGAATGAAGGGCTGACCGCGCTCGCACCACCGGGCTCGTGGTCCTTACTGTGCTGGGCTGTGGACGGCTGGAGCACGTCAACCTGGTCACGCGATTCAGACGAGCGTCAACTCTCAGAGCGAGTTCTATCAGTCCGTTCAGTGTTTCTGGTAAGTCCATGGCATAAATCTCCTTATGAACGCGGTCAGCCAGCCCATGCAGGAACATATCCCACTGCGCTTCCTCGTTCCAACGGCACTCTGCGGCCAGGGTGCGGAACCGAATGGAAAAATCCGCCACCGAGCCTTCTCCCTGTCGCAGTTCGGCGAGTAATCTGGCTGCCTCCTTACCAGTCACTGCACGATCGAAAACTCTCTTCATTTCTTCAGAGAGTGCCTGGAACGAGGTGCAGCAGTTGTCTCCGTTCTCCCACACCGCCGTTCCCCAAAGCGCTGCTTTCCCTGATAGCAGGGTTAATACAAATGCTATCTTTGTCTGTTCGCTCTGGAAAGTGCGTGGCTGTAAGGCGAAATGCATGGAACATCTCGTGAGGAACCCTCTGCAAAATTCAGGCTCACCGGAATATCCCTCTGGTGTGGGTAGGCGTGGCTCTGGTCCCTCTGCTGCTGCAGGCGCTGGTGGTGGGGGAACGGGCAGAGGTGGGTAGAGTACCCAAAAACTGTACTCAAGTAAAAGTAAAAGTACTTCTAGAAATATTTACTCAAGTAAAAGTACTAGTCTTGAATAGTTACTTGAGTAAGAGTAAAAGAGTATCGGATAAAAAAATCTACTCAAGTAGTTAGTTACTAGTTACTTTGGGTCATATATACTGAGCCTATTTTTATTTAGATATATAGATAAATTGTATGTAATGTATGTGTGTGTGTATAAATGTATATATTTCATCATCCTTTCCTCCAATTTATGTAATTTATTATAAAAGCTTGTCTGTTTACTTAAGTAACAGATATAGGTGTCATGCCATAACATTTTTAATACGACTGACTTTATATTAAATGTGAATTTAACATTGAAAGTTAATGTGATTTAAATATTGCTACTAATCTTTCATTGTTCAGAAAGAGAGCAAATAACATTTACATTATTAAAGATAATTTTCACTGACAGTCTAGATTTCAATCACTCTCAGAAACTCCCATTAAAATCACTGAAACTGTTAACACTGTGAAATCAATATCTTAATTAAAGATTCGTACACACATCTGCACTTTGTTGTTCCTGCGAGAGAATTCGCCAGAAAGAGGTATTCAGTCAGTGAGCGAGTGAAGGAAGCACCGGCATTTTAGCGATGACTCATCTGAACACCTCTGATTGGCCAATGCTTTAATAAGCTCAAAAGAATCATGTGTGATTTGTTATAATGCGCAGCGCGGTATAAACGCATCTATCTCTGGCTCAGCGCCAGCAAGCGATCACAGATCTGAATTTAGCAGCTGACTTGCACCAGTGTGATTGTATTAAAATTAATAAAATCTTAATCGGCTATTTTTTGTCTTTTGGAAGCTTCATTCAACTTGACTCCCCTCTGTTATAAGCCACACACGTACAACAAACTAATGTCACAGTGGTATCGTGTACTGTAATAGAATGTAGCCCAAGTTATTACCTGTTAAACAGTAGACAGCACACGCGGTGTTCATCTAATAAGGATCTCCATCGCTAGCAAATAATAACCTTTGCAGATTTCAATTCAGTGCAGTTCCAGCCACGTTTTCAACGCTCTTTCTGTTCTTAAACGTTACAACTCCGAGTGAACCACTTCAGATGCTCAGCGCGTGCGGCAGGGAACTGAACGACTCATTCAAACTGATTCATGAACCAATTCACTCGTTTGCCAATTGGTTTGATCAAGCCTTTGAACAGTATTGACTCAAAAGAATGAATCATTCGCGATTGGGCATCGCTCATTGCCCAGAGAAAAGTAGACGGCGCGTTTGGAACAAACTGAAGCATTTATAACATTTATTGCATTAAGATAAAGTAACGAGAGGAGCGTCGCCCACAGTAACGAAGTAAAAGTACAGATTTTCCCCCAAAAATTTACTCAAGTAAGAGTATAAAGTACCCATCTTTAAATATACTCCGAAAAGTATTCGTTACCCCCAAAAATTACTCAAGTAAATGTAACGAAGTAAATGTAACTCGTTACTACCCACCTCTGGGAACGGGCGGTGTGGGGAGCGCAGTGGGAGTCCGTAGAAGTTGTACCTGTTGGGTGAGTTCGGACACCTGCTTCACGAGTGCTTGCACCGCACGACCTGTGCCTGAGATGTTCTCCACTTGTTGGTCCATACGTGAGATGCTGTGAGCGATGAAGTCCTTGAGCTGGGACGTGCTTGCTGCATCCATGGTCTGGTCAGATCGTTCTGTGCTGAAATAACAGGAGGATGCAAGATGCAAGTAAATTCAGTTTATTGAAAGTAGGTCAGATGTAAAGACACAGATCGGGGAAAAACACTCAGGTGGCAATTGAAGCAGGGACGAGATGGCGATCCGGTGGTGGTGCGGTGAAGAGCGTGCTTAAGAAAACCCAGGAACCGTGGAACATCCAGACAACACGAAGAACTGATGAAATCCAGACGAAGAGCTTAAGCAGACGAGACACGAGAACAGGACACACACCGAGGAACAACCACAACGATCTGACAACATGAGAGGGAAATTACTGGGCATATAAAGGAACTGGACTTAATGACAGCTGGTGACACTTAATCAACACAACGAGTAACCACACCCACACAATTACTACACTCACGCAGACACATCAGTATGAGCAGTGTTGGGAAGGTTACTTTGGAAATGTAATAGGTTACAGATTACAAGTTACCCTATTTAAAATGTAATAGTAGTGTAACTTTTTTAATTACTTTAATAAAGTAATGTAACTAATTACTTTTGAGTACATTTTGATTACTTTTATAAATTTCTAATGAATGTTAATTTGCAACTGTTAATCATCTTCAACCATTTTACACCATGCAGGTTTAACCTTACAGTAGAGCTCAATACTGTCAGACTTTCATCATTCTTCATCAGCTGAATTAAGATGATCACATTTGAACACATCCACCACACAATCAGACTTTAGTAGTGGCTTTTACTTAGAGATTGATCTGAAGTTCAAAGCAGATTTAAAATCAAAAGAAATAGTTTATAGATACTGTTTTGAAACCAAATCTTTGCATAACTACAGGCATCTAACTGCATCTAACAATGGTTTGGGGCAAAATAGTTAATAAAAAAATAAAAGCATATACATCAACTCAAATACGGTTATCTAATAAGCATGTGTCCTATTTTGTGTACTAAACTCCTGAAACATTGGTGTCTTTTTGAAACACTGCTGTCTCTTTGTATATGATATGATGATAGTTTCTCAAAACAAGTAAAAAATGCTCATGAAGTGACTGTTCTAGAGATTAATTTCCATGAGGGGCGGACTGGGAAAAAAAATAGGCTGGGAAATCTCACACTCATACACCCACAACCCATTCTGAAACATGGACAACTCTATTTTTTTTTGGACCTGACATCAAAAAGATTTGAATCCTTAGGTTGGGGGACTTGCAACGTAATTAAGAGTTCTCTCCTGAACTGCACCTTCACTTCCATTATCCACCCATCTCTCTCATGACTTTAATACTGAAGATTTTTATTTGACTTTTACCATGTTTTGTAAGTGCAATTTTGTTTTTTTGGCAAATGAATTACCACTTGTATTTATTTTTACTACAAATTCCATAATTAAACCACGGTTAGTGCCATACCATAGGCTATATTAATTTTCCTAAAGGTTGTGTTTTTGTATGCACTAGCTCCCCCTAAACCTATGATAAAATATGATGATTTGTCTGCTAACTTACTACTGTAACATTACAAAAGATAATAATGACGTCGTTTATACAGTATTTTGAGTGATTGCGAGCAATGTGCTGCTGCTGCTTGACTAAGTAAACAAAGACAAAACTACATTAGCATATTTACAGATGAAACTGACCTGCACCTGAAACCCTGAACAGAAGAGTCGCTTCTCTGCTCCAGCTGTGCGCTTACACAGTTCACTCCGGTCTCTCTCTCTCGCATTGATTACTCGGAGTCTGATCCAAACCGTTCGGCGGAGGCGCAGAGAGCGCGCGAGCCCAACCATTGCCAGTCACGACTAACCGATTCATGATTTATTAGAGATTTAATTATCAAATGGCGGATTCGGAAATAATCGCTTTAGTATATTCGGCCTGCAATTATACAATAACAATATTAAAGTAGAGGGCCAAATCGTCTGCCAGGCCACCGGGAATAATCCCGGTTCTCCCGATGTCCAGTCAGCGCCTGATTTCCACAGACACGCAGAATGTGCAGGATTCATATTCAGTCTTTTTGCGGCTTAATATTCACAGACATCAGTCCATATCGGGTTTTGATTCAATTGTACTGACCTACTTTTGATTTATTCGTCCAAAATGTGGCATATTTCGTCCGCGTTATAATCCATTTTTATGACTGGATTCTACGAATGTGTTTTCCGCGTCTCGGAGATTATGGGCCATATGTCTTAGTGCAATTTGGGAAAGAAATAAACTGTATTTGGATGTGTGTAAATATTCAAATGTAATCCTCTTTGTAATCGTTACAATTTTCATAAGTAACTGTAATTTAATTACTCATTTTTTCTTAGTAACTGTAACTGATTACTGTTACATTTATTTTGTAATTAAATTACGTAACGCCGTTACATGTAACTAGTTACTCCCCAACACTGAGTATGAGACAGCCGATTCATGAACCGTGACAGTTTTAAATAGCATGGTAGAGTTCATAGTTGGACTCTTGAGTGAAGAAGATAAGAGTGAAGAAGAAATAGACTGAAAAACAGTGGCCTTACAAAAAAAAAAAGATGTCAACCCCCCCCCCCCCCCACAAATAGACAACCACTACCATCTGAGAATACGTGCAAGATATAAAGAGCATGCTAGAGCTTATAGCTGCATTGCCTGGTGAGTAACACACACAAATTACGCTACAAAGATGTCAAAACAAACAACTGCCATTTGAGAATGGCGATTTCTCAAAAAAGAAAAACAAAGGTTCTGATCTACACCATCTTGCAAAACATCTTGAAGACACAACAGGGAGTGCAAGATTTCGACTTGCAGTTAAAAATAAAAATTGGAGCTTAAAAATCGATTTACCTCTGACAGCAAGCATGATTCAATGAATATCTGTTTAAAGCTGTTGTTTGTTCACTGTTTTTCACATTTCACATTTTCACAACTCGCTCACCAGACTCACAATGTGAGGAAATTACAGCCATTTCTGAATAAAACAGGTATCCACTAAATATCCTCCCTGTCTCTATCCATCGCTTTAAATGTTACCTACTCTCCAATGGGATGCCATCGGATATAATTGGCAATTCATTTTAGGTCCTGACAATATAGTGGAGTCATTTTGCCCACATTCAAACAATACCAGAGTGGGATAAAGCCCATGTGTCAACCGTCCTCTCCATTACCACGTGTGTCGATTGCCTCATCTCTGTGGACACCTCGTTCACTTAATTGTTTTTTGCCGTTCTTCCTGCAACCAAATTACTCATGCTACCTCCGCGCTTTGGCAGCACGTGAGGAAGAGCAGCGGCGATGGCAAACAACCACACTCACAAAAATCCTCACACTAAAAAACTTTTCACTTATCTTCACTGTCTACAGCTTAACAAAATACAGCAGCCATAATATATCAGTCCCGTGCATTCAGGCCCGATCACACACTCATGTGACACAACATTGGCGCACATGGACATAAAATTCTGGAAACCATTTAAATAAAATAGAGATTTTGAGGTGGATATTACGAAAGAGAGGCATCAAACAGCGAAATGGGGAGAAAATATATATATATTTTTTAAAGGTGCATTTTTTGAAAGTGCTTTGTGAAATGATAACAAAAAATTGGGTTCATTTTGTGTGTGTGTGTGTGTGTGTGTGTGTGTTTATAAACATAGGAGTACTATAATTTAAAAATTTATTTTTAATGTTTAAAAACATACATGCCAACAAAACTTATCTGGCACATTTCTTAAATTAACTTTACATTTGCTCATAATCTGGTATCTGTCAAATTATCATATATCATATTCAAGGTAATGGGTGATTTGCTATACCATATGAGACCAAACACAATTCAAAACCTTTTTAATGTGGGATGGTGAACTGATGCAACACTAAAACAGCTGATGAATTTCTGAATTATGAAACTGCATGAGAGACTGCGGCGGTCCCTATGCAGTCTGACAACTTCTAATCCAATTTCTAACTACTCTACGTAGATCATTCTGGTGTTGTAGTTTTTAATGACATATTATGTATTGTATATACAGTTACTCCGAAAAGGTCGAACCCGAAATGAGAAATATCAGACACCCTAACTATCTTTGCCACATTCATGTGAATGATGTCACATTCATGATCGACAGCATGGTGGAGTGATTTATTTGTGTGTGTGTGTGTGTGTGTATAAGTGGTGGGCATAGATACATTTTTTTAATCTAGATTAATCTCACTGTAATCTTGGAATTAATCTAGATTAATCTAGATTAAAATGGCTCATTTGAATTCTGCCGAAGGCATTCAGAATATGTGTGCTACCCAAATAAAATAATGACTAAAAGTAACGTTAAGTCTTTTAGAACGGGTTTCTCAAGACAGGTGGTGCATTAGACCAGGGGCTCATCTCCTGTTTCCAAAATGCATCACAAACTGCTTGAGAAAGCTGTATACTAATTCCACATTGCACAAGGTGCAAACAACCTTACGCCTGTTTCACACATAATCCATCTGTAGTGCGTATGCGTTGCGTATTTTTTTACGCACCCATGTTAACGGATTCCAGCGTTCACGCGGTTGCATTCCGTCAGTGCGTTCCAGGAGCGTTGCGTCTGCAGCAGTGCAGCGATCGTTTACATACCGAGTAGCGGACTGCAAACGCGTCTTGTGTGAAAGCACAATGAGTATGAGTTCGTGCTGCTTCTGCACCACATACGAAATGCACACGGACTGCATACGCACTGCAGACGGATTATGTGTGAAACAGGCATGCGTCTTGTCAAGGTTTCCATTGGGAAGCTTCTTAAAAAAAATAAATAAATCCCTGAAGCAAACCCGGCGCCATCTTAGCTGCATCCATGTTAGCACGTCACGTTAAAAGTTGGGACGTTTTTTAAATTTTAATAAAATGAAAACTAAAAGACTTTCAAATCACATGAGCCAATATTTTATTCACAATAGAACATAGATAACATAGCAAATGTTTAAACTGAGAAAGTTTACAATTTTATGCACAAAATGAGCTCATTTCAATTTTGATTTCTGCTACAGGTCTCAAAATAGTTGGGACGGGGCATGTTTACCATGGTGTAGCATCTCCTTTTCTTTTCAAAACAGTTTGAAGACGTCTGGGCATTGAGGCTATGAGTTGCTGGAGTTTTGCTGTTGGAATTTGGTCCCATTCTTGCCTTATATAGATTTCCAGCTGCTGAAGAGTTTGTGGTCGTCTTTGACGTATTTTTCGTTTAAATGATGCGCCAAATGTTCTCTATAGGTGAAAGATCTGGACTGCAGGCAGGCCAGGTTAGCACCCGGACTCCTCTACGACGAAGCCATGCTGTTGTTATAGCTGCAGTATGTGGTTTTGCATTGTCCTGCTGAAATAAACAAGGCCTTCCCTGAAATAGACGTTGTTTGGGGGGAAGCATATGTTGCTCTAAAACCTTTATATACCTTTCAGCATTCACAGAGCCTTCCAAAACATGCAAGCTGCCCATACCGTATGCACTTATGCACCCCCATACCATCAGAGATGCTGGCTTTTGAACTGAATGCTGATAACATGCTGGAAGGTCTCCCTCCTCTTTAGCCCGGAGGACACGGCGTCCGTGATTTCCAACAAGAATGTCAAATTTGGACTCGTCTGACCATAAAACACTATTCCACTTTGAAATAGTCCATTTTAAATGAGCCTTGGCCCACAGGACACGACGGCGCTTCTGGACCATGTTCACATATGGCTTCCTTTTTGCATGATAGAGCTTTAGTTGGCATCTGCTGATGGCACGGCGGATTGTGTTTACCGACAGTGGTTTCTGAAAGTATTCCTGGGCCCATTTAGTAATGTCATTGACACAATCATGCCGATGAGTGATGCAGTGTCGTCTGAGAGCCCGAAGACCACGGGCATCCAATAAAGGTCTCCGGCCTTGTCCCTTACGCACAGAGATTTCTCCAGTTTCTCTGAATCTTTTGATGATGTTATGCACTGTAGATGATGAGATTTGCAAAGCCTTTGCAATTTGACGTTGAGGAACATTGTTTTTAAAGTTTTCCACAATTTTTTTACGCAGTCTTTCACAGATTGGAGAGCCTCTGCCCATCTTTACTTCTGAGAGACTCTGCTTCTCTAAGACAAAGCTTTTATAGCTAATCATGTTACAGACCTGATATCAATTAACTTAATTAATCACTAGATGTTCTCCCAGCTGAATCTTTTCAAAACTGCTTGCTTTTTTAGCCATTTGTTGCCCCGTGCCAACTTTTTTGAGACCTGTAGCAGGCATTAAATTTTAAATGAGCTAATTAAGTGGATAAAAGTGTAAAATTTCTCAGTTTAAACATTTGCTACGTTATCTATTTTCTATTGTGAATAAAATATTGGCTCATGTGATTTGAAATTCCTTTAGTTTTCATTTTATTAAAATTTAAAAAACGTCCCAACTTTTCCGGAATTCGGGTTGTATATATATATATATATATATATATATATATATATATACACGCATATGTGTGTTTGTGTAGGAGACCGGGTATGGTTGTAACACTTTTTGCTTCAGTAACTATAACTCAATGAATTTTGTAGCTAGAGTTCTCAAATTTGTATACAAAGTACCCACAAGTGTTCACTACAAATGGCACCAATTCAATCCTCTACAAGAATATCACAGACCTTGTGAGTTGGTGTCAAATACATGAAGTACCTTCGTTACAACCTACCCCAATACCGGGGTAGGTTGTAACACATGCTGGGGTAAGTTGTAACAATTACACAAAAGAACCGAGGTGTGTGTAAATGTGTCTACTTGAACGAACTTACTTAACAGTATACTTGATAAACTACAATTTCTAACAAAAAAACATATCTATCTGTGTGTGAGTGAGTGTGACTGTGTATGTAAATGTGTCTACTTGAACGAACTTACTTAACAGTATACTTGATAAACAAACTACAATTTCTAACGAAAAACGTGTGTGTGTGTGAGTGAGTGAGTGTGTGTGTGTGAGTGAGTGTGTGTGTGAGTGAGTGAGTGAGTGAGTGAGTGAGTGTGTGTGTGTGTGTGTGTATGTGTGTGTGTGTGTGTGTCTTCTTAATCAGAGTCACAGTGCTGACAAATGAAAGCCGGTAACCCAGGAGTGCAGGCTTTGTGGGCCCAGAGACTGCATAGGGCACATTTTTCCCAGACCTCCTTTGGCTATGAGTTGCCATATAGCTCCATGCAAACAACACAAAAGTTTTCCTCATCTGAGATGTCAGAATCCTCAAAGTTCAACATTTTCTTGGTGGGCTTTCTCTCCTTTTTCTGTTTCTTGCCTTTATTCTTACCAACAATGCTCTGTCTTTTCTTTCCTCTTCCCTGTTGTTCTTCCATCAGTGCTTGTTTCACTGGTGTATCAGTGAGTATTTCAGACCGCCTCTTCTTCCTGATCCTGCCAGTTGTTTTTCTTGGCCCTGCTTTTGGAAAAGGCCGCATGGCTGAAGGACTGAATTCCTGACCTGGAGACAACCCTGAGGTGCCTGGCTCATCTGGAGCACAGGACATGGTGACATTGTGAATTGTAGAGGAGCCAGACGTAACCAGGTAGGTTGGAGGAGAGGAGGTCGTTCCCAGGTGAGTTGGAGGAGGAGAGGAGGTCGTTCCCAGGTAGGTTGCTGCTCCGGTAACCTATGCTGGGAAGATCACTGGACCCCTTGTCTCTCAGCTTCTGCAGTGATTTGCAGTATCTGCTCAGTGTTACATGACAGATCCCATGTGCCTTCCCAGCTGATCTGACTGACTTGCCCTTTGTTGTGACCTCATCTGATGCTTTTTTTTTAAAAGACTGGCAGTCACACCTCTGTCTGTCTTTCTTTTCCACTGCCTAGGCATTCTATAAAAATATTAAATCAATCAGTTGTATGATAGGGGATGGTTGTAACACTTTTTCAACAAGTGTTACAACCCACCCCACCCCTGTCAGTCACTGTTTAGCTAACTGTATTAGCATAATGGTTTCAAATTAGCAGGGGAAAACTGCATCACATTTTGCCTAAGAAACTACATTTTAATCTAATTTAAGTCAAAATTATTTATCTGCAATAGTTTAGATACTAGACAAAAAATAGTCTTGGTCAAAAAATTGACTTTCTTACCTCAAAATCAGTTTTTTTCTCAATAACTTCAGATTGCACCAGTTTTCAGACTTGACAACCACCATGCGTTGTCAGGGAGACAGTAGGTAAACATTGAAATGATCAAATGACTCCTATCTTATCCCCAATTGGTGTAAATGGTGGTGTTACAACTCTCCCCGTGTTACAACCATACCCGGTCTCCCCTATATGATAAATGTGTGTGTATGTATACATGCACACACGCACGACACACTGTAAAAATAGTATAAAAATGTTTCAAAAAGCTGTATTAACAAACTGAAATCAGTACTTGAATGCAAAATAAGTAGCTTAGTAAGTAAAGTTAGTCATCATATAATAATTTGCAGAATAAAAAAGTACTTAAAAATACAGAAAATGAGAATGCACACTTAAATACAAATTTCTTTTAGTAATTCTGTCATACATAACATACACAACATAAATATCTATAACTCAACTGTCAACTGTTATGATAGATAGATAGATAGATAGATAGATAGATAGATAGATAGATAGATAGATAGATAGATAGACAGATAGACAGACAGACAGACAGACAGACAGACAGACAGATAGATAGATAGATAGATAGATAGATAGATAGATAGATAGATAGATAGATAGATAGATAGATAGATAGATAGATAGATAGATAGATGTACCTGTTAAGTATTTCAAAGGGAGTTGAAGGGGCCCAAAGTTAGGAAGAACTTCCTATGGAATTCTATGGCTCACAGTAGTCCTCTGCCATTTCAGTTCAGCTGCTGAACAGAACTAAAGAGTTCTGTCCTGTCATTGCTGCCATTTCTGCAATGCATAATTCATGTGTTTGCATCGCACATATGCATACATAACATGCAATGAGGGTGGTTTTCACCATCCAAGCTTTCAACAGGGGATTTCGACTTCCTCTCCTCTACATTAAAGCTGCCTGGTTTATATTCCACATTCTGAGTGTTGCACAAGATTACGGTATTACTGACCTTGGCTGACTACATTCATTTTCAAAGAAGAGTCTTGAAGACGAGGAAGAATGAATCTCTGTGGTTTTGGAAAGTGGAATTACTCTGGTGTGATGCTCTGTGCTATTTCTCAGGGCATCTCACCCGCCCAATGAGAGGTGAATCATTTTGTGGCCTTGTTAGAGGAGACTGAGGAGAAAGAGAGTGAGAGTGAGAGAATTTGACAGGGCTATGCTGTTAATTGCTTCTTTGCAGAAGGCTTCGTCTTCACAAGGTCCCCCCCCCCTCACTTTTTCATTGTACAAAGACACACAGATAGAGAAAGCACAGCAAAAGGATTGGAGCCTGTTATGCACTAGCCCCCCGAAGCCAGCCAAACACTGACAGACACTTCAGTCCTTCTCTACAGGAGTAGAGGGGCCACAAAATCTCTAAGATCTGTTTGTCTCATCTTTGCTATCGAATCTTGTTGTCATTTGCTGCATTAACAAACTTCCTCTAATTTCCCAGAGGAAAAGTTTATTGCTATTTCACAACTCAGCAGAAAATAAAATTCTCATTTCATTTGGGGACTCTGCTTAGATGTTTCTCATAATTTGTATTATATTTTTTAAATCCCTAAGAGAAATAAAACACACAAACAATTACTGACATACAATAACCACACATAGTATATAAGGATGGAATTGATGTGGAGAACCAAATCTGAGCCAGCTTTAGACTGTTAGTGGAGATGTTTTCTTATGATAAACATCTGACAAGCAGGAGACCTAAAAAAAAAAAAATCAATTAGATCACTGGCTTTCAGGGAGAAACATATATAAATAAAAAAATATGCAAGAATATGAACAAACAAACAAAGAATAAATAAATAACATATTATATATATATTCATATATGTATATTAACATTATTTATATATTTATTATATAAATAAACTAACGTTTTAGTTAATTTTTTTATTTTAAAGAGACCCATATGCTCCCCCAGGCTGCATCAAAAACATATATAGTGAAATATTATTACAATTCAAAATTTCTATTTCAAAATGCAAGTTTTCAGTGATAGGAAATTTAAATTTTTAGCAGCTATTACTTCAGTCTTCAGGCATATTGTGTGCCAAAAATCTTTCTATGCCGATTTGCTACTCAAGTAAATTGTATTATTTTAAAAATGTTGAAAATAGTTTCGTTTTTTTTATATTTTAAAAATGTTTATTTCAATATTTCGTAATACTTCTGTGTTTACAGGATTCTGTTGTGGTGTTTTGCTTTCGCCAACCTAGGTAGGCAAAATAGTGTATACTCACGTCGACTATGATGTTATGATTTTTGGATCACATGTCACTTAATGTTTGATTACATCAGATAAGAAAGATATCTAAATTGTAGAGCCTCTTACTGTATTATCAACACAAGGAAGACATAAGTGTAATACATTTTATTAACAAAAGATAGACATGATCAATCAACAACTACTAAATGAAAACCATAAATGAAAAAGAAATAAAGTGCATAAAATGAATAATGAATAAACTGAAACTATTAAAGTGAAGAACCCTATTATGCTTTAAAGAAATAAACTGATAATTTGATCTTAACTGATTCACTATATGTCCCTGGTAGGGTATCTTAAATTCCAAAGAAAAGCAACAAAACTAAACAAGAAGTCTGGGTTCAAGGTAAGAAGGAGGCACCCTGTTGAATCAGTGCGATTTTTCCAGTGCGGAAAAAAATCACTGTATCTAAAATAAATATTACAAGTCATGAGCTCACAGCTCAACATGTGCTGTGGGCTAAACCTTCTAATGCTGCTTTTAAAATCTGGATCCTTTTCCACTGCCATAAACACCTCTCAGAGCCGTGCTGCATCATGCCATGTGAAGCCCACTCAAACCAATAATAACCTGTAACCTTGGAAACGAGGCACAGGCGCCAATAATTCTCAGTACACACTTTCAACACGTGTGCGGCTGGTGCGACATGCTCCCTGAGTGTGAAATACAACAGGGACTCTGGCATTTTGAGGACAATTTCTTTTTAAGAGCCCTCCATTTGTATTTAAATAGAGATGGGAGCTGAGGGAAAGAGAAGGAGTGAAAAAAAGGAAAGAAAGAGGATCCATCTGAACGAGCCCGTAGTTAAAGCAGAGGTACAAAACACTCAATGCACGGTCAGGAATTAAAATAGATCAGCGCATATCCACAGACACATATGGGCAGACAGATCAAATACTATATTGCTTCTTTATAGTCACTTATAGTAAAGTGACCTTGTCTTGTGGGAGTGTATTCTAAAGGCCTCATTCCAGCTGTCCACCGTATGCTGACATTCAGTGTGTCCCGAAATTACAGAGGGTTCTGCTGTGGAAAAAGGGGGAAATTAATATATATATATATATATATGCACATATGTTTGTGTTATGTGCACTGGCTTAATCCTGCATTTTACTTTTATAACCTCTGTAAAGAAGATGTATTTGTCTCTCATCCCCTTAAAAGTGAGTCTTTTATGAGTGGGGCACCACAGTGGGCTTGGGTAAGTGATGTGCTATGGCTGCTTGCAGGCAGAGGGATGTCCACAGGGAGCATGAGCCCTCTGAACTTGCGTCACATCTACATTCAGCCCCATACTTCACCTGCCTGCTTCAAGCTTTCTCTCTTTTCCTCTAGGGAGATTTAAAATAAGGATCAGGATGGATATTCAGAGTCAGATTCTTACTGCACACCAGGCATTAAAGTGGTTCTCAACTAGTTTGGTTTCACGTTGGATATCAATTGTTGACCCAAAACAGTACCAAAAATGTTTTTCGTAGAAAAGCAATAAATGTTAGTTAAAATGCAAATTATAGGCCAACAATACAACAAAATTAATAATATTACAAAATTGTGGTCCATTCCTGACCCTGTCCCCCTCTCTCCGATCACCTTGAACTGTCCTGTCAAAATAAAAAGCCCAAAGACCCAAAATATTACTTCAGAAAAAACTATACACATTATGCATGGTACAAATGATGCTGAAACCCATATTTTTTTATTTTGATGTGCAAACATTCTTATATCTAATCTGAATGACTTCAACAAAAAGACATGAATTTGTTGCAGCGTTCCTGTAGCTCAGTTGGTGAGAGTTTGAGTTAAGTTTAGTTATGACTTTTTTAATCCCCATGCAGCAATTACAAAGTAAGACTACAGTACAAAGAACTGAAAAAAAAAAACACTAAATAAATGATAATAAAAAAATAATAAATTCAATTAAATAAAATGAAAATACCTATTTGGGGGCTACAACCGAAAGACTACAAGCTGAAAGACTTTCCTGCCGAATAGAGGCCTGGCAAAAACTGACAGCACTAGCGAAGGACAATCTTGGCGGTGAACCCGAAAGTGGGTCGTTATAGTCACAGCCCTGCATGCTGTTGTTTGTCCCCGCTGTGTTTGAGTTGGGTGATCTTTCCACTCTGTTGACTGCTGAGTGATTGATGATTAGACGCTTTCCTTCCAATGTCTAACATGATTAGAGTGAAGGTCATACTTAATTCTTCAACAACAACCACAACTATCATCAGCAGTGTGTGTGATGGTTTCTACAGAGCACTCTGTCAAACACAGCGCTCAGACTGATCCGGCTAGCACAAGGGCTTTCCAAAATGGCATTTTGCCTCTCCATCCCTCCATCCTTCTCTCATTTTTCCTTTTCCCAGGGCCTTTTCTCTTCATCTCCGGAGAATATGATTTGTCATGGTGACTGAGAGAGAGAAAGAAAGAAAAAATGTTTACTCCAGGAGAAAAAAAAGTCTCTAACGCCCCTTAATGTATTCTTTTAAAAGAATCGACGCAGTGTCACAGAAAAAGATTAATTTATCACACCATCAAGCACAGGAACCAATGTTGAGAGGAATGGGTGTAAATTGCAAGGCGACGACAATGCCTGCGTTACAGATGGATTTCTCTGTCTCGTTCTTCTATTGAGAAGGGGTGGAGGGCTCGGGGAGAAGTGGGGTGAAAAGCAATTTTGTCAGCGCTCGTCAAAACTTTCAGACGGGGGTAATTTTAATCCATTAGCTCACCTCTGTACGCCTCCACCAATTCTCCACATTTCACTTTTTTTTGCTTAAGATCTCGCTGCAACAGAGAGAGAGACAGAAACTCCCTGTGGCCATAAATGCATCTGTTTTCCATAACAACATACAGGTCCCATATACCCGAGCACCACAGATGCGTCTTCTCTCCATAAATGCTGATTAAGTCATTGTTATATGTCTGAAATTACAAGAGACACCACACATTTTTAACCTGACAGATTTCTCACTTATACTTTCCTTGTAGTGAGCCAATCAGCGAAGGAGCCAATAAGAAAAGAGAGAGTTATGCGTTCATGCATATTTATGTCGGGATATCAGGGAATAGGTACATAAGAGGTTTAAACATCACACAATTCCAAAAGCTTCTCATTAGAAGAGTGCCTCTTTAAGATGCATCCTGAATGTTAATGGTAGGTATATGTTTGAATATTAGCCGAGCTAGGATAAATCAGCGGTTCATTATGCCGAAAGCATACACCATTAGTGCGAAAAGCATTTGGTGCTGTACTAAATATATTATTATATAAGATAAACAGGCCCCAAAAATGGCAGAATCCCTTTTATGTTTGTACGAATTTGTCTCTTATATATGTACGAATTAGCCTGTTTTCAATTCTCGCCATAGCAACTGCTGCCTGGAATTTAAGCAAGAAATCTCCCATCGGGCAGGGCGCACACCAGGTAATGCTGCAGCAGTGCCGGATTGATAAGGACTAGAGAGAGTGCCGCCATTATCTTCGAGGAGCGACGTGTGAGAAGGATTAGCATGGATCAAGCTTATCCCAGGCTCGGCTGGCCAGTCGGAGAAGCTCTTCTGCTCTTACCTCAGCACTGCCCTGGGAAAACTGCCCTGGCTCCTTATCCCAACAGAGGGAAGCTTACAGGCTATTACACTTTCTCTGGTCAGCGCAATCCAGCACGAAGAGGATGGCGAGGGTGGAAGTATTACTCAGCAGGGCCTGATATGTCTCTGGCTGGCCTGGAATATGCCACAGTAAGGATTATGTGGGGATTTCTGGGAATGAGAGTGAAATGCAGCACTATAGAGGAAGTGTATGATGCTTCGGATCTATAGAAAGAAATTCTTTGGTGCAGCTGAGAATACTGTTATCATTTATTCATTAAAACATTTCAAGCCTATTGGTTTCATTTTAATAGCATTCCAGACCGTTCTCAATTCCACCTACAGTATGAAATGGAAAATCACTTTCTCTCGACTCATTATAAGATTATTTATGTTAAATTAGCGAAGTGTAAAAAAGGGACGATAAAAAAAAAAAATTAATTGCATGGAAATTTTGTCAGATGTTCAAGGGAAAAAATGAAACAGAGAGGAGGGGAGTTAATAAAGAAAACACGTTGTCAGTTTGCAATCTCTCGCACTTCAAACATTATTCAATTTCCGCCATGAAAGGAGATACAGCTTTAAATTAAATTGGTTTTAGTTTTTTTTTTACAGAGGTGCAATAGGTGAAAGACCTCAATTATAACATTCTAATAAAAAAAAAATGCACTCACAAATAAATAAATAATTAAATGTAAAAAAAAGGAGAGGGAAACTTGAGAAGCCTATGAAGTTGCCACTATCACCTTGCTCATATAAGTGGAGGAGAGAATCTAAAATTGAAAGTGACAGTGGAGCCTTTGGAAGGCAGCATTTGATTTCCAAATTATCATATTTTCTCAGTCAATAATGAAAAGCTTATGATAGCTCCTCAGTAGCTGCGCCGACAGCCTTTAATAAAATAGGACCAGTGAAGCAAGGGATAGTGCTGAACACAGCCCTGTCTGTACAGACGCATATGTGTGTGTGTACGCTCTTATAGCTCAAGTTACGTTCCTTGCAGGTCTAAGATTACAGAGTCTCAGTTTTTAATATCTAAGGCATGAAATGGAGATGGTATTTGGTTCTTGATTAGAATTATAGCAGTTTAAGTATGGAAAATAATTTGATTTAAAAGGACAGCTGCATTTATGACCGATGGCTGGTTTACGGTAACCTTGACTCGGGTCACAGCCATGTTTAAAAAACAGGCAACAAAAACTATCTCCATCCCTCAAAACGCCATGCTGGAGATGCTTGTCAACACAAAGGGCTGAAGATAAGCTGTAACCTGCAGCAAGCAAATTAATTGTAGCGTTTTTAGGGCGAGCACCCCTCATTGATTTGTGAATGTAATCTATGGTGATGAGCCATTGAAGGTGAGCGTTTGCATACTGCAGTGATTACGGGCCTAGCGACCGCTACACACTTCATTAGGCAGGGCTGACGGTGAAGCTCGACGGCAGTCTCCAGGATAATTGAGAAAGAGGGGGTCAGAAGAAATGTTGCAGGCCCCGGGCAGGCAGTCTCAGCGAAGGCCCGAAGGTCTGCTGGAGGGGCCAAAGAGCAGCGAGGAGTGATTTATCAAGGGAAGCTTCATCCTTAATGAGAGATCTCTCGCCTGGCTCAGAAAAACTGAACGTGACTTGTAGCGTCGACAAGGTGCTATGCATTAGCTTACAGGAAAATATCAAAAACACACATCAAGGCTGAGATACTGAGATGTGACGCAATGATGCTGTTTCGTGAAAAAAACCCCCTCACCTTTACCCCTTTACCTCACAAGTCTACAGGGATGTATACTCAGAAATATGCTAGTGTTGACTGACTTGTCAATTTCACAGAGTTGATTTATTGTAATCATAAAAAAAGGACAAAGCAAGCCCATCCATAATGCTAAACAGGTGGGCGTTTGGAAATTACACAATAAAAGTCTAGTGTTAACTGTGATGGGGGGATGGTGAGAAAAGAGAGAATTTTCATGTTAACCTAAAAAAAAAGTTTGTCTTTGTCAGTTTTTCTTTTTGATCTAAATTCCAATAAAAATTCCTGCCAGCGTTACAATTGTTAAGTACAATTAAAACCAAAACTATTAAAGTTAGGTTTCAGTAATTAAAAGAACGCTCTTGTAAAATAGTTTTTTTTTTTTGCTGTTTAAATAAAGGTTGAATGAATGAAAGATGAAATAAAACATAAATATTCGATGAAAAACATCCAAATTAAAATGAGAAAAATGTAAGAAACGTTAGAAAGGTTGCCTTGGAAAATAACTGAAATGAGTAAATTGACATGAAATTACTAAAACTAAAACAAAAATAAAGCTAAACAATAGCTTGATCAAGGAGTTGTGAAGCATATTCCGAAAGAAAAGGCCTGATCTTCTTGATGCTGAATAAAGCAAATGTCAGCTGATCATCAATCATAGCTCCAAGATTTTTGGCTGTTTTTGAAGGCGTTATGGTTGATGTACCTTACTAAATTTAGTGAACAATAAGCACATCTCCTTTTATAGAGACATCTATCATTACAAAAAATATATTTTTATATTTCATTTATATTGCAATGAATGGGAACTAGAACTTTCAAACTTCGAAAGTCACCTTCCATGGTCATACTACAGAATATAAGTTTTAACTTGCATTTAGTTGTTTACTTTATCTTTGCACTGGTTTCAGAAATCTTGGAATATACTGCAGAGTCACTTTTATGATACTTTTAAGGTGCTTTTGTACCCTTTTGAACTTGAAACTCTGACTCCAATTCACTGCATGGAAATGAGCTACCAACTGAGAATATGATGATGTATTTATATACAGTATATGCGACTACAGAAGTCATTAAGATCTTTTGAAAGCAAGATCCACCTTGACCATCTCACCATCCTGGCAAGGACATCAAACAATCAGTACAAGCCCAACTGTTAATGGCCACATAAACATAATTGATGCCTCAAACAGCTGATGATTTATGAGGACAAAATTATATTACATGTGTAACAGAAAGCCTCATTAGAATTTGCCTTCTACTCGCTGACAGAAACTACCCATTTATGAAAAGCAGCCAGTGGCCTGTCCTTCCTGCTAACCTTTCTCTTGCACAGAGAGACAAAAGAACAGAGGGAGTGATAGTGAGAGAACGAGAGAGGGATAGACTGGGAGAGGATCTAACATTTAAAGACAGCTCGGCAGTGGGAGGCTGCGTCTTATCGCGTGCATAGACTGTCAGGGCATCTCTGACCCTCTCATTAGATATGCAAGCGCATTAGCCGGGACGGCTGTCTGCTAAAGGTCAGGCGGGGAGGATGTTGGGACACATGGAAGGAGAGGCACAATCTTCAGCCTCACCCCTTTGAACTTCAATCACTCCGGCCAGCACTTAATAGGCCTCTGGGGAGGTTCAAAGCGAGCAAGATGGTGGAGGAAGGGAAAGAAATGTAAAGAGATATCACGCTACCTTGACATTTTAATTAAGACTTTCCCATTAACATGCACGGAATTGTGGGGAAAAAAGACACCTAATGTAAATTCATGAAATACTAGGAACGCCTTAGATGGGTTTCCTTTTTTTTTGTAAACATGAACCATGACCTAAACAGAAAAAAGTAAGAAATTATAAGAAAATGTTTTGAAAGGGTAAGGAAGGAAGGAAAGTGGAGAGCATCAAAGTTGGTGACAGAAACTTTAAATTTTTGCAACCATTTTTAGTATTATTGGAGCATAAATTTTCTTTGTAGACAATCAAAAACCCACTGATTACACACTCTCAGATCCCAACAGTGAAATGTCTACTTTGCAAAACATCAGCACTTGAACAAGTACATTATAGCAGTGGTTTTCAAATTGGGGACTCCTAAAATAATAATAATAATATTAAAAAAAGAAAAAAAGAAAAAGTGAGGTAAAGAAGTAAACAAACAAAATATATAATCAAATCAAATCAAACTTTCTGATGCCAAAAATCCCTAAATACCATATTTACATTGTGAGGGACCATTAAATAAATAATACAAATTAAAAATCTGCTTTTAAAAGACTAACTATAAAATACAATAAAAAAATAAGTACAGTGAAGTAAAATACAATTTAAAAATAATAATAATAATAAAAATAATAAATAATTAAATACATCATTATTAAACAAATCTTTTGTTTTGGAGTGAAATCACTTTAAAAATGGTCTTCAAACTTTTTGAAAGTGAAGTGAAAGTGAAAGTGAAAGAGATCCCCAAATACAATATTTGCATTTTGAGGGACCTCTTCTAAAGTAGAGACAAGGAGAATAAATTAAAAAGACTATGCTAAACTAACTCTTCTTTCAAATGATAAAACTATAAAATAAAAAATATATAAAAACAAAATATAATAAATAAAAACGGGTTAAGCAGCTTTAGTTTGTATATATATATATATATATATATATAAAACTATGTATGTATATATGTATCCCTGAAGGAAAACATAATAATAATAATACATTTATTTATTATTATTATTATGATGATGATGATTATTATTATTTTGTTTTTCTTCAGGGATCATTCACATTTGGAGTGTCAAAACATGTATTATCAAAACATGAAAACCCCTGCATTATGGGAGGACTGAAATTAACAACCAAGAAACGACACACAAACTCATGTCCATGAACAAACTCTCAAATACAAGCATATCTCCTTCTATCTCCTTCCATATTTCCTTTAGTTCCTCTTTTGACAAATCCCATCTTGAGCTACGAAGAAAGAAGCAGGTATTGATCCAGGGGGCACCTAATTTATCACACTGCCTGAAATCCTGAAGAAAAAAAACATATTTGACCAAGGGGGTTATTCAATACCATTTTCTCCATCTATCCGCAGAATTAAACCAGTCTTTTTTTCTAGCAAAAAGTGAGTGATGACAGCTGTCAGACAGATGAGATTTGTGACAGAAATTCTCTCTCTCTCCCTCCTTTCTTCTCCACTGGCTTCATTTTCAACATGAATAGAGTTTTAGGCACCATGCTATTGACACAGAGATATGCACACAGTATCGTTCAAATGTACAAGAAATTTTACACATGGAACAGTATCAAAGCAATTACCTCTTAGTATAGAGCACTACATGAAAGCATGAGCTAAAGTGCTTTCCATCCATTTCAAAGATGCATAGAAGAAATTGTGACTCCCCTCGTGTAGTGAGACTCAAACACATTTGCACAGAGACACGACAGGCCAAGCTGCTAGAATCAAGCTGTTGGGCATTTGCAAAAATGTTCACATCAATGCAAAGAATCCTCTGAGAACAACAGTAAAACCTTGTTGCTCGGCATTTGCTTGGGTAACTGTCACCCGTCCCCTCTGTGGGACGCCTACATTTACTTCACTATATTACAATTAAATCTAATCTAATCTTGACAAACTATATATCGTTGGAAAGGTCTAAGACTCCCAAATATATATTTTACCAATGTTTTTTGTTAAAAATTATGTAGGAAAAGTAATCGATTAATTTATGACAAGAGTGCACCCTCAAAAATCTAAATTATAACTGGAGTTTTGACCTTTGTTTTAAAAAAAAGACTTCTTTGTTGCCTTTTTCTCTATCACATTTTAGAAATCATCAGAAGTTATATATCAACTGAAAACTTAAAATCTCAAAATTCATCCTTTAAAACCCATTTTAAAATCAGACATTGCATTACCATGTAAATGGTACATCAATATCATGTTACAAAATGTTTTCATTCATGAATTATACAAATTTAAGTTTGGATCGTGCACTACAAAGTCAATGTTCAAAAATGTGAGTGACAGTTAAGGGGTTAAAAGAAACAGCTAAACAGTCATAGATTTAGGTTTTTCTTTTAGTTTCTAAAAAATAAATAAATGCAGCTATAAATTATTAATATATTATAATATACAGTACATATAATTAATATATGAATGTGTTTATATTACACGACCTATTTTATATAATATGACATATTAATACAAAGATATAAAAAAAAAGTTTATGAAAATTTGGGAAATGTTAAATAAATAAATATTTTTCTCTGAACTTTTGCACACCTTCCAGCCCCCTGCTTTATAATAATAATAAATCAATAAAAAAGCCTAGTGTGAAGTGCTGTATAAGTAATAGGTAATGAAAACAGCTAACCTAAAAAACGGAAATACTGACTCCATAAAAACACTCTAAAAAGTTTTCACTCACACCTCTAGTGTCATTGTCAATATATTTCCTATCCTTCTAAGACGATGAGTCTGTCCTAGAGTTATGAGAAGGTAGCAAACTATTACAACATCAGTACAATTGTGTGTATGTACAGTCATGGAGGGAATCTAATCTCTTTTAGTAACCTTGAAGGGTGGGGGAAACAGCAGGATATATGGGGCCTCTCACCTCTACGATGGGTTTTGCGGTTTTGGGAAGTCCATAACTCAAAGCCCTGGTGCTTGCAAAGTAACAGGGGGATACAAACACTAACGGAGCAGGAAGCATTGACTCTGTGACCCGAAGTAATCTCCTGCATCCCAGGTCACAATAAGTTACGGCACACTACTATAACTCTCCCGCCCGCAGCTGCTAACCGTGGCTTCTGTTGTAGAATCATCATTAAAGTGATAGCAAAGTGCTAATAGGGAAGCATAGTACAAGCCCTTGCAGTGTAGATCACTTTGATCTTGTAAAGGGGAAAAGAGTAACAGCAAGAACCTAAACATAATCAAACAGATGTAAATGAAACACAGATTTGAAGGGTTTTTCAATCACTGAATATTTCGTTCTTTTGTTTTATTGCTGTCTCTAAACCTCTGTGAGGATCACAAAAGCTTTTCTTCTCGGGTGTCGCCGGAAAAGACACGAGCTGGTTCTATTCTTTGTGTGAGGTTTTGTACAAATAAACTGCATGATGATCGGCTGTCAAAATGGTAAATTGTGCAAACTAAGCATGCGAATTTGAATTTGTTTGTGTCACAGCATATGCGAGGCATTCCTGGAAACAGTAGAAGGCACGGCGAAGAAACAATCAGAGCTCGAGTCGCGTCTCCAGTCAAGAGATTGTTCTATTGTTTTCTATCAAGCTTGTGTTGTATTCTCCCGCACGGAGACAACTTTCTTAGATTTTTTTCCTTTTCTTTTTTTTTCAATATTTCAAGAGGAGTGAAGGAACTGTTTCTTGTCCTGCTCCATTAGACACAAATTGTTTCGGGAGGGGAAAATTGGTTTGAAAATTGTGTTGTTTATTGTTCAAAGAAAAACATGCATAGCGTAGAGAGAGAGGACCGGGTCTCGAGATGTCCTCTTGGCATAGGTTTGACTGGAGTCTGTTATGAAATGTTCAGCCCTGGGAAACATTCGGAAAATTGATTGGTAATTGGACAAAGCATTTTCAAGACAAATGTTCTGATGAATTACGATACGTATAATATAATGTGTTTGGAGGTAAGAAACTGACTGAGGCGTAACGAAACAACCTTCATGGAGGCCCCAACATAATGGCAACACAGTTCCTCATACAGTATGTATCTACTAGTCACATGAGCCTCTCTCCAGTGTTAGACAAAATTCTTTGCAGCATCTGAAAGCAAGATAATTATGGACACAGTCACCAGACCAAGAGGCTAAGCATAAGGTGAGATCTGATAAGCAGCATATTAAGATGGGAGGTTCCCCCAAAGAATTGTAATGAACCTATTGTTGTAGAGCGGTAAAGAGTGTGAGGAAACCTAGGCCATTCATGTGCATTTGATAATAGATTTTAATCATATAAAAGTCACGTGTCACACTTTTGTCTCATAATTGCGCCTATTGTGCCATAACTAAGTTAAATATACTTAGTCTGACACTCATAGTCGCACTGTTACTGTGACCATCTTTTTATAACATCATCATAACAGGTCACCTGACAAAGGAGAATATTATAGAGCAGAAGAAGAAAGCCTGATTAGGCATGCAATATTATAAACAGCATTTAATTTTTTTACAAATATATTCTTTAAAAATACGATGTCAATAATACGGTGCCCAGGAGAAAACATGATCGGTTCACTTAGTTTTGCCGTGGCCACGACCTAATAATTCATAGGAACGTGATGATATGTCGTGGCCACAAGATATTAATTTGTGGGAATGTCATATTAACTTGTGGGATTGTCATATTATGTCGTGGCCACAAGATCATTTTGTCGAGGTAACGACATCCTTATGTCGTGGCCTCCAGATGCTATGTTGAGGGAACAACATCCATTTCTTGTGGGCACGACTTCTTATGTTGAAGGAACAACATGTTTTTCTTGTGGCCACGAGTTTAATGCGTAAAGAAACCTGCATTACCATAGCAACCCGGGATTATCAGAGATGTATTCATTAATATTTTATTTAGAATTAAGAAATTATTACATTATTTATTATAGAAAATATTTTATTATTAAATTATTATATTAACCATATGCCTAGGGCGGGGCTTGATGGGTCTATAGCCCCATCAGAAACTTGCCCCCCCCTCCCCCAAACAGGCTCATTTATCATTTATCTGTTTTGATATGATGTGATGGTAAATGAGCGTGTTGTGTTTTCATTTACAAATGAAACTACATGATTGATTAATTCCTCAAAAAAACACTATATTATTTATAATTATGGTCTATTAATGACAGTAATAAAATGAAATATATGTTTAATTTAAACTGAATTCCAGAAAAAATTACAGTCAGCATAATCAAAGCTTGATTTGCACGTCAAGCATTTACAGTAGGCTATTATTTACAAAAGTATTCAGAATGTTAAGTAAAGAGATCGAAATGAACAACAACAAAAAAGAATATAAACGAATGTAAAATATAACTAATAATAATAGTCTAAAAATAATAATAATAATAATATACAAATATTACAGGGAAAAGACGATCATTTAAGGTACTTACTGTACAAGACTGTAGGATGGATAAAAATGTTTTCTTGTAGGCCTATTTTATATTATGCACTTTTTGTAACAATTATTCATGATAAACTTCATTTGAATGCTGATTATGGCCCATAATTAGTCCGGTAGACAAGGCATATGGTCAATATAATAATTTAATAATGACATATTTTCTATAATAAATATTATAATAATTTCTTAATTCTTAATAAAATATTAATGAATACATCTCTGATAATCCCGGGTTGCTATGGTCATGCAGGTTTGTTTACGCCTTAAACTCATAGCCACGAAAAAAAAACATGTTGTTCCCTCAACATAAAAAGTCGTGGTCACGAGAAACGGATGTCGTTCCCTCAACATAGCATCTGGAGGCTACGAAATAAGGATGTCGTTACCTCGACAAAATGATCTTGTGGCCATGACATAATATGACATTCCCACGAGTTATTATGTCATGGCCACGACAAAACTAAGTGAACCGACCATGTTCTCTCCCAGGCACCATACAATAATAATAATTATTATTATTTTACAAATCACCTGACAAAAGAGAGCAATAACAACAACAATAATTATATATATAATACCAATATAGATAATTAATGATTTATTTTATTGCTGATATTATTATTATTATTATTATTAATATTATTATTATTATAAAGCCTGCCGAATTATTAGAACAATATTATGAAATGTTCTACACAGATGATCATTGGACATGGCTGTCAATCTTAAAAAATAATAAATAATAATAATTCTATAATGTGCAATAATAATTATATAATATTGAATTATGTAGTAACTGAATCAGTCAAAATTATTTATTTATAATAATTTTGTCCTGTAAAGTTTTCTGCTTAAAACTTGTTTCATAATGTACTACCTATGAATGACAGAATTATTTTTATGCATGCTATGGATCCTTATTGCTATCAACTATAATCATTCAAAGTAGGTTATTCAATATTGTTGCACAGTGAAGCAAACTAATTACAGAACACATCTCCTGTAAAACGACTAATCTCACAGATAGCCTGCAGTGTAGCCACATTTTTTGCTATTTTCTTGATCCCAAAAGTAATTACATTTCCCTCTAGATGGAGAAAGTGGGGGAACAGTGAGCGAGAGAGATAGAGAGAGCTAAAGATAGAGAGCGAACTGCTAAGCCATTCCTCTAACCAGTTATGACCTTCATTTGAAAAATGACATCTAAAGACTCAATTAGGCCGATAAGCATTATTAGACTTGTTTGGATGGTGGATACGTTTGGTAAGTTAAAACCTTCATATAGGTAATTAATACACTGAGGAATACCATTATAAAACCACACATTAAAGCGTCATACAATATCATACCTGTACATCAATTTACAAAGGTCGATTCAAGCAGTAATTGGCATAGGTAAGGATGAAAGATACAAGGACTTTTCTTCCTGTTTTTTTTAACCCTATCACATAATGGCTTCGAAAGAAATTTTCATAAGAAATTATAAACATATAAAGTATAGAAACCATTTAATTTCTGTAATATAAAATAACAGAAAAAAGTTTCATGTTAAAACCATGTCCCAGCATTAGTTTTCAATTGTTAACCAACAAAAACAAACACTTTAACCAGTTTGTGGAATTAACAGAGGTGTTAACACTGTAAAAAAATTTAAGATCATCCTAACTGGATTTAAATATGTTCCAAACTGGGATAAGTTGTATTTTCAGCAGTGCACTAAAAATAAATAAATAAATACAATTAAAAATAAATACAATTAAATTTAAAATAAATTCATTAAATTTAAATAAATGTATATATTTAAATGTATCAATTATACATAGGTTAAATATTTATTAAAGTTAAAATATTGCTTAAATTGACAACCAACAAAATAATTTTAAGGGTCATATAGGTAGAAAAATTGTAGCTAAACACTTTTTTTTACAATTTACATGGTAAGGTATAGTTATATTTACATGATGAACTATAATGTTTTTAAGTTGCAGGTGTAACAAATCAAATACACCTTATGAGACAAATTCATATTCAAAAACTATTCACTCATGAATCTTTTATTGCGTGAGAATAGCTGACAATGAAAAATAAAATAGAAAAAAAATTCAGGTCCACCTAAATTATTGATAGAGACTAATAAAGGGTTTCTTGACATTGGTAGGGACATGCTGTCAATCCTCAAATCCTCACCGATGCATTCTATATCTCATGAGGCACACACACCAACTCATTTGTGATATTCACATGGAAATACAAGTATATCTGTTGTTCTAGCATGTTCAGATTGTCAGGAGAGCTTGTTTCTCCCCCAGTGCCCCCTGTCCCCCCTCTTCCCATCCTGGGTCTGGGCTAGTGAGAGTCTCTAGGCTAGTGGCTGTCAGAGCTGGAGGTCTTCACATGGGTGGATGTGATTGACCTTGACAGGCTGTTTGTTCATCTTCCACCTGGGTACGCTTACAAGCCTGAACTCCACTTGGCTCTGACCGTCTCTCTTACCAAGGAAACCATAAACCTTTAATTATAGAAAAATATATGAACACTTAAATTGTTGCTGCCTGGGAAAACCTGAAGAAAAAAAAAAATCAACAACAACACATACTTGTGTTTGGCGACAACGTGCCACAAATTATGAGTAAAAAGTGTCAAAGGGACCTGCCTATGAAGTAAATACATGTATATCAGTATTTCTTCACTTTTTGACTAAAAGCCCCAATGAATGCTGTTTAGTAAAGAACTTTGAATGCAAATAAACCAGACCAGACGTGACTGAATATGAATGTGCATCGTTGTTCCATACGAAATGTCAAAACCAAATGATTTTGCATGCGGATTTCACACTCCTGACATAAATTAGGAAATTACTATCAGTGAGTCATAAATATTTTTAATGATACAATTTGTCAAGATCAGATAAGAGTGTGATGATAATAGCATGCAGTTTAATGCAGACTACAATAATCTGGGGCAATTACTGCGGGTAAAGAGGTTAATCAGCCTTTATTTATTTATTTAATTGAATTTTAATTTGTTAATTTAGCCAAATTTGAACAGTAATGATAAAATTATAAGGAAATATAAAAGGTAACATAGAAAAATATAAATGGATTTGTCTTGGCCTATAAAAATGTACTTAAAATCCAAATATTTAATTATTTAAAATATATTAAACAATAATTGAAACCACACTTATATCAATTTGTAGCAGAACAAAAGACTGGAGTACATTTGACAAGAAAACACTATTTCAGGCTTTATAATTCAGTATTTTCATAGTTCAATGTGTTACTTGCCGTTTCTTTTGAATTATTTGCTTCATTTACTAGCAATTTCTGAACAACTGTTTTTTAAATGTTTGCATGCTTTTGCAACTTATTCACTTTTTTTAAGAACTAAAGCAAGAATTTTGATTGATATATATATATATATATATATATATATATATATATATATATATATATATATATATATATATATAGTAGATTAAAATTGACAAAAAATATATCTAATTTAAAACAGCTTAAAATAAGGCGTTTGATTAATTAGGTGTGTGACAACTAGCCTTGGTGTTATATAGTTTTTGCATGAATAACATCACCAAGCCACACACTTTCTGAGAAGCATTCCTAATTTGTCTTGTTACTAAAACTCTGTGTAATATTTTTCTCATGAAAGCACACCAATTCTTACACTTCATAGAAATAAATTGTTAGTATGACTCACTCGCTGCACAAAAAAAAAGAAAAAAAAAAAGAAAGAAAGAGCTTAAATTGGTGGTTTCATGTGTGGCTGGTGTAACAGGGATGTCAGTGAGCCTAGGGAGACCGTGATGGAGTGTCATACAATGGTAACACAGCACAACTGCATTAAAGACCAGCCCTAATGAGGATAAATGTTCGACAGCACATGTCAAGGTTCACTGTATCGCTACACAGGCCACATCATCTAGCTAGGGGAACACACGGGAGGGGGTACAACAGGGCCCTTCATTCAACATACTATACCTTATTAGTGGTGCTTGATTTAGCCATATTAATCTTGAATTAATAATTGATTTTTAATAATAAAAATAATTGATGTATTAATATTATTTTTACAATAAAATTTTATATATTTTAAATGAATCAAGTCAAATTAAATCCAGAAAAATAAAAACAGGAAAAAAAAGAAAGAAAAAAAAATCATAATTTGAATTGATTAGGCATGTTTTTTGCCTATTAAAATTTAACGTAACCATAAAAAATAAAATCCAGAAAATTGACATAGGAAACATGAAATTTTGTTAAATTGTCCTTACTGCAAACAATGCAAGTCTTATTATTTTAATGTTTTTTTTTTTGATAACTAAAATGTAATTCATCCATTAAAATGAAATCCTGAAAAAATAAACTGAAAAGAAAAAAAGGAGAGGGGGGGAGGGTGGTAAAAGAAAAAAAAAAAGTAATTTCATAAAGACCTACTGTTATAGTCAGTTTGATTCTATTCTATTCGATTTAATTTAAATTTAATATTTTATATTTTAACAAAACTACTTTATTTACATCTTACCACATAAAACGCATCTTTTAAAGTCACCTAACATTTTTTCCCCTAGTTAACCACCTAGAACACACTAGAAACCATCAGCAGCACCCTAGCAACCAACTAGAACACCCTAGCAACATACCTCATAGCAACAAGCTCTTGCACAAACACCATTCACATTTCCTTCACACATCGAGCCAGTTGTTTACAGTGTAGCAAGCATCTCAATCTCTTTACTGTACTACTATGAACTCCCTTAGGGCGTACAGAGAATGTGACACAAGCCGCTTTCCGGAGGTGTGCTGTTTTGTTGCTGCTAGTGTGCATATGTGTGTGAGTGCTAGGTTTGGGGTTATGTGAGTGTACAGTATAGGTTACTACTATATTAATGAATGCCGCTGTCCAAGCTGAGCATTTGACTGAGATATAAGAGCGATCAGACGGAGAGTGTGTTTAAGATGGACAGGTCACTTAACATGCAGCCTCCCAAAACAAACAGCAAGCCTTTACCCCTGCAGCAGTTGTCAGAGAGACGGAGCGAAAGAAGCGAGAGAGAGCAATAGAGAGAGCACATCTCCAGAGGTTTGCAGAAAGAACTCTGTCTGCAGCTGAAAATGGGAGACTGTCCGAACGAAAAGGACAGGAGAGGGATAGAAAGACAGAGAGAAGAAGCTAAAGCAAGCTTGAGAAGGGAGGGTAGAGTTGCTGGGTGATATAGCAATAAAATATCTATATGTCTCTCAATATTTTTCAGCTTTTTTGTGATCTTCAATACAACTGTGGTTGCAGGTATGTTCTGATGGGCAACAGAAAGAGAGAAAGAGAGAGAGAGAGAGAGAGAGAGAGAGAGAAACAAGGCACATAGAGCTTTTTACGCAATCAAGAAAAATATAAAACTTGACATTCCAATTATCAGTTATAGAACCAATCACACTCTATGGATGTGAGGTCTGGGGTCCACTCACAAAGACTTCACCAAATGGGACAAATGGTATGTTAAAGCCTTTAACTACCAAGAACTGAACCCAGAGAAAAGCCCCCTCAGCCAGCTGGTCTCAGAACTGACAATCCAAAACCCCAGTTAAACTAAATCAAATCATTAAAACACAGAAAGAGAAATGTCTGAAACATTGGACAGAAGCAACAGCTCAGCAAAGTAAATTAGAATGTTATCTGTCTCTAAACAGAGTGTAAATGTAAATTGGCAAAATACCTAAACACAGTGGCAGACCCTAAACTAAGAAAAGTCCTGACCATGTACAGACTCAGTGACCATAACCTCACTATAGAGATGTGCAGACACAGACAGACCTGGCTACCAAAAGAAGACAGATTGTGTCCACACTGCACACTACATGAAGTGGAAACAGAACTGCACTTTTTAACAACATACCCTAATTATACACAAATTAGGGAAACCAGCACAATACTTCAACCACATACAACTAAAGGACAAACTGCCATACATTCTGTGAGAAATCTCAACAAGCTCTAACCTGGCTGCAAGGTACGTCAAGTCCTGCCATGATTAAAGGACAAGCAGCGGACCAGAACCACAAGTCACAGCCGGAAGAAAACACTGTACAACACACATCCAGTCCTTCTCCTGTCTCTTTATTAGAATTGTTATTAGTACTTTTGTTTTACTGTATACAGATATATAAACTCAATATGCTATATACTTTTATTCTTGTGGTAATTTTTTATTTAAAGATTTCTATGCTTTGGCAATGTAAAGATACTTTTTAATAAAGCTACTTGAATCTTTAATCTTGAATCTTGAGAGCATCGTGTTGCCGTTTGTTTTGTCTGCAGCTTTAATTGCTCAAGCTCTTTAAAGTCAGATAGATTCTGATTGGCTATCAATGTTTTAATCATTCATCATCTGGAAAAAAATAAATTCTGAAAGTGATTTCAACTAAATATTGTTCCACAGTGTCTCTATCACTGTAGCGTGGGCATGGACATTGCTATTCTCAAAGAATAGTGATAACGTCATAGTTACTGTTGTAGTCATCATTCATGGTTTAAAGCTGAAGTGTCTCAAATGGCATGACTTTAAGACAGGACAATCTGTTTTGGCCAACCAATGGAAGACGATTGTCTTAGCAATGTCAGAATTACCTCCTCTCCTAGGTTCAAGAAACAGTCGTCCATAAAATGCGTTGCTTTGATCTCCAGGCGCTCTTCAACACTAACTGGGGTTACTGAAACCATGTCTTCTTTCTTTGCGAGAACATTTGGGTGCCATTATCCTAATTTTCCACATAGTGACATAGACATGTGGGGGTGTGTTTAAATGAGCCATTTTAGGGGGGCATGGCAGGGTCTTACCTTTGATAAAGAATATATCTTTGGATTTGAGACTTTAGTCTTTGCAACTTCACAGATCTTCTTCATGCACCAAGAGCTTGTAACACTCCAAAGAGAAAAGAAAAATTGAAATTGCATCATACCATATGACCCCTTGAAATTCAGTTGCTGCTACATTTTTTATTGTATTCATATTGGTTTTTATTTTAAATCAAATTATATTAAAAACTAAATATATTAAATATAACTTTATATGGACATTGTAACGAATGTTATCAAGAAAATTTTTTACTAGTTGGTTAGGAGAAACTAGTTAACATGGTCTCTTGGAAACTTAATGCTGAATAAAAAAACATTAAAAGTATTGTAATTCACCATGTCACTTAATTTTAGTTAAGCTTGAAGTAGAATGATGGAGAAATTAAAGGAAAAATAATTAGTATAATGGAGATGCTGCTTTTACAGGCTATTAAAATCGATGTAAAGGGTGTTTTAAAGATAAGGGACTTTGATATTATAAATCATTTAATAGTCTATAGCATATAAAACTCAAGGGCAAATTAAAAGAGCTGCCTGCTCATATTCCGTAATCAATATACAGTGACTGACTCATGGACACCTGAAGAAAAAAACGTTTGCTGATTCAGAAATTTTGGGTCTGTAGCAGAGGTAAAAAAGTAGTTCAAGGGCTACTTTCATGTTTATATTACCATTTTCTCTTTTGACTGTAGGAAAAAGTGAGCTTCCCTCCTCCCGCTTACCCCCAAAGCTTTCTGTTCCATCTTGTCTCACACACATTCACAAAGCATATCATTACACACAATGGGGTTTTTATCTCAAGCTGTCATGAAATACTGCTGGATTTGAATAGGAATTTAATTAGGCGTTCTGTGGGTTTGCACACTCTAGAAATGTTCCCTTTTTTTTTTTTTTAAGAAACACACACACACACACACACATATGCATGCAGGTACATGTGTACTCACAAACAACGAACAGACTCAACTGCACACATTTTTTTCTGACTAAAAATAAATAGAATATGAGAACAGATTTATGAATAAATATTTATATCACATGCACCATACCAACACACTAACTTTTGCAACTGGAGGTTTCAGCATCACAGATGAAAAAAGTAATGAAGGTAGACATGTAATGTCAATGCAGAAGGAAAATCTTGTAGACATATGAGTTTTGCATTACATTCTACATTAAAATTGTGTTTTTCTTTGGACCCTGCAGTCGTAGTAGCCCCAAATCCTCAAATAATCAATCAAAGTCTTGAATAAGTGTCACGGACAAATGATATTACTGACAGTCGCTGAATAACTAGCTGGGAATAACAGGTCCAAAGCGAAATGCTATTTTTTCTGCTGACTTGGCCAAAATTTGATGACATACACTGTAAAGTATATATCTGAAAATATTAAATTTTTACATCAAATATTACCTTTTATAGAACTTGCAATATTCAATATTAAGAATAAAACAATTACATACAAAATATTTTATGAGTATGCTAAGCCATGGTCAGCACTGTAAAAACTTTAGCACTGCACATTTATTTACCCACATAAAAGGACAGGCAATATTGGATTGATGTTTCAAATGACTGCGGTGCATTTATTCATGTGAAAAGGTGAATTCTTTAAATGACTAGGATCCTGAGGAGGTATATTTTATGCAACTACATAAATCTAGACACTAATGTTTGATTGACATCATATGTGCACTAGGACCTGCTAGAAACCAGAAAGCATGAGCCAAACCATTGCTATAAGCTTGAGCCAGATTTTAAGCCAAAGGAGAAGAAGCATACAATCTACAAAATAAAAATTATGTAATAAAAAAAACTTCCTGTGCTTCCAGGGGAAATTGTTGTCTCTCAGAGCAACATACATCCCAGGGGATCAGAATTATGGAGCAGACCTCCTGTTGAGGCAGGGGCTGAGGCCCGGGGAATGGAGACTCCATCCCGAGGTGGTGGAGTCAATATGTCAGAGGTTCGGCCCAGTGGAAGTGGATCTATTCATGTCTCGAGAGATGACTCACTGTCCACTGTGGTTCTCCCTCACACATCCAGCCCCACTGGGTTGGATGCAAGTGTACAGACGTGGCCGAGGCTGCGTCTGTATGCTTTTCCCCTGCTCTGCTCCCGGGAGTTCTAGAGAGGGTTCGTCCTGACGGCATCAGTCTATTATTGGTAGCCCCATTGTAGCTGGCCCGAGTATGGTTCTCAGACATAATATTACTCCTGGACGGCCCTCCATGAGAGCTTCCCATCAGGAGGGACATGCTGACACAGGCGGAGGGCTCAAAATTTCACACTCGGCCCGAACTATTGAAACTGTGGGTCTGGCCCCTGAGGGGGCACAGTACCGAGAGGCCGGCCTGTCAGCAGGAGTAGTGGAGACCATACTCAGCTCTAGAGCTCCCTCCACGAGGAAATTATACGGCCTAAAATGGAATGTTTTCACCGTTTGGTGCAGAGAGCATGAGGTGGACCCAGTTAACTGCCCAGTGGCTTCAGTGCTGGAGTTCCTCCAAGATCGCTTCTCGGCTGATTTTACCCCGTCCACTCTCAAGGTGAATGTGGCTGTCATTTTGGCTTTCCATGCTCCTCTGAGTGATAGGCCTCTGGGGAGACAGCCGTTGGTTGTACATTTCCTCCGTGGAGCTTGGAGAATGAGACCTGCGGCTTGTACCAGGGCTCCCACTTGGGACCTGGCGGTGGTTCTTGAAGGGTTGGTTGAGGCCCCCTTCGAACTGCTGGAGTCGGCTGGGGCCAAGAACCTTTCCTTAAGGTGTACTTCTCTGAAGAGGGTAGGAGATCTCCAGGCGCTCTCTATATCTAACGGGTGCCTGGAGTTTGCTCCAGGTGACATCAAAGCCATCCTACTTCCTAGGCCGGGCTATTTGCCAAAGGTGCCGTCTAATGTGGCATGGCCTACGGTTCTGCAGGCTTTTCATCCTCCACCTCACGTGACGGCGGATGAGGAGAGACTTCACCTGCTCTGCCCTGTCAGAGCTCTCAAAATATATATCCAGAGGTCCTCCTCTTGGCGGAAATCAGATCAGTTGTTAGTGTGTTTGGGTCGCCCAAGAAGGGGCTTCCTGCTTCCAAACAGACCATTAGCAACTGGATTGTCCAAGCTATATCTATGGCCTACCAGGTGCGCAATTTGCATTCACCTCTGGCCTTGAGGGCTCACTCTACCAGAGGGAATGGCGTCCTCTAGAGCCCTCCTTTCAGGGGCCTTGATCCAGGAGGTCTGCGATGCAGCAGGATGGGCCACCCCTCACACTTTTGTTAGATTTTACAGCCTGGACATTCCTTCCACACCTGGCACCCTTGTGCTCTCGTCCTAAGTGTGCCTGTGCGCAGCTTCACACTAGGACAGGCAGGGCTCGTTGTGGCATAGTGGGTACTTGTTCCCCCAAAGTGTCATTCGATGCAGTTTGATTTCCCTCGAAGGGGAACATCTGGGGTTACGACTGTAACCCTTGTTCCCTGAGAAAGGGAACGAGAACTGCATCACTTCGCCACATCTCCCCCTGCCTGGGATCGCTTGCTTCATCACAGAAGCTATCTCTGTTGTGTGCCCGCATCCTTTTTATAGCTTCCGCATATTCCGTCACACATTACATCATGACGCAACACCAATCAGGATTGGCTTAGTTTCATTCATACTTCAGAGGCGCTACGCTGAGGGGCTTCCCTAAAAGTGTCATTCAATACAGTTTGAGTTCCCTTTCTGGGGGAACAAGGGTTACAAGGGAACAAGGTCGTAACCCGAGACGCTTTAACACACAATTTTTTTCATATATAATTTATTTTACAGAAAAAAGTTAAAATGCTACAGTAAAAACCTGTTCATTGTTTTCAAGTTTTCATACCATAAACATTTAAAACAGATCTCCACCACAAAATGCTATGGATATATATTTACTTGCTTTTTAATGGCACTATAATATAAAAATGTCAGAATTATCCTGTGATGTATATGCAAAGTATGTGGCCTGCCACATTTCGCAACCTAACCACATGCTAGAAGTGTTCTCATATTTGCATTCACATATTTACATAGAGTATGTGTTGGACCCTCTAGTTTCATTGTTTCTTTCTCTCTTTGTCTCTCTCCCTCCCTTTCCTGAAGTGCTCATGACTTGCTTTTTTATGGCACTATAATATAAAAATGTCAGAATTATCCTGCGATGTATATGCAAAGTATGTGGCCTGCCACATTTCGCAACCTAACCACATGCTAGAAGTGTTCGCACATTTGCATTCACAAATTTACATAGAGTATGTTTTGGGCCCTCTAGTTTCATTGTTTCTTTCTCTCTTTCTCTCTCTCCCTCCCTTTCCTGAAGTGCTCCTGACTGCATTTCATAGTCAAAATATCCTCTATAGCAGCTGTCAAAGTGGTTAGCCACTGTCTTGAATCTTTATCTGCAGTTTGAAGTCCAATAATTTTTTCATTTTATTTTTTTAAAACTGCCCTACAGGTTCGATATCTTCTCCCTTTCCACACGGCGCAGGAGGAAACGTAAACCTTCTAACTGCGCACCTTTAGAAGCAAAAGAAGGTTATCCACCTCCTTCCACTGCAGCCAGAAGAACTCACAGAGATAAAAGAAAACACACATACACACACACACACACAAAAGTGGTGCTTTTAATTAGTCAAGTCACTCTAATGAATGTGGGATGGGATAGGGGGGTGTATAAAATGGGAATTCGCCACAACGACTTTTAGTAAACAAATCGTTATTGAACCATTTCCCCTCCATCCTCTCTTGGATAAGCATTAGCATGGCCATGCAGATTTTCAAAGCACACAAACATTAACAAAAATTACTGATTCATAAATGCATTAAACTAATAAGCAGTGGCAGAGGAACATTTAGTAGAATTTCAAAAGTCACATCCAAATAAAGCCATTAGAAATTAACAGTAAATGAGCTATTCACCATGAATAATGAATTCCATTACAAACTGAATCACTCAGGGCACGTTCGATTACTCATTCAGACAGAATAAACTGCCGATGCTGCATAAAACACTTTCGTCAGCCTCCAGTTTGCGCCATGGGCAGGCAAAGTAAGATTTACATTTTCAAACTTGCCTGTTGTGCGTTTACACACTCGTGCGCTAATAGAGGCTCTCTGTCTTCATACAGCCATTTGTTTTTCTGCAAACCCATCTTCCAGGAGAACTGCTTAAAGAGGTGTACATAATTACACTTTACTGGTCGGCGAGTGCCCACAGCTTGCTCACAGATAGCATTTTATTTGCACACTTCAATTTGTTGTTATTTCCGCTAACTGCACTGCAGTGCCTGGGCTTTGTACAGCGGCACAATGACTTACACCACCCGCAGAATGTTTGGTAACCAGTGTCTTATTTTTCAGGAACTTAGCAGCTCCCAGTAAACTAAGCTTTGACTGCTACAAGGTTCCTGGCTCACAAGTCACAAAGGTGAACTGATAATCGTGACTTAAAGGATTAACAGTGTATCCTGTAAACAGAATGTTCCATGAAATTAATAACAGTCACTTAAATATCTGCATTTCTGAACATTTCTGTCGCATATTTCCTGAACTATTTGAAACATATGTTTGTCTTAGAAATTAGAAAAATGGGTCCAAGACAAAATCAAGTTTAAAAATAGATGAAAGCCTTTATTCAAACACTGATTAAAAGTATAATTATGAATTTAGAAGAGAAACAAAACATTAAGCAAAAATAAAAGACTGCAAACTGGTATTGTTAATGTTAACTAAAACTATAACAGTAACACAATGTTAAACTTATTAACTAATATTAACATTATTAATCAGTTAATACAGTATGAACTACAGTAACAGTAACAGAAATAATTCAAAATAAAATAAAACCTGATGTACAAACAACGTGATCACTTTACATGGAAATACATGTTACACCTGTTTACAAAAACCTGCCAAACAAGGTAAAAGTTTGAGTAGTATATATATATTTTATTTATATTTAAATTTTTACTTTGACACTTGAATAAAAACTTTTAACTAGTTTCATACCAATGTGTAATTTGGACCCGTTTTGCACTGTCACAAAATTATGCACTGTCACAAAAAAAAACAAAAAACCTTGACATTCTCACATCAACCTCTATGGTCTAAAATAATTTTCTTGCACAGTCATTTTCTTTGAGATATCATGTTCAAATCAAACCCTAAGCTGCTCTTCTGCTACCGTATACCATGCATACCTGATGCTCCTCAGTTCATGAAATCACCACATATTTTACAAGCAAATCACCGCGGAGGTGTTTTACAGGCCCTGTGTCCTTCAGCCTCTGCTCTGAATCTGTCAGAGGTGATAGATCTCAGTCCTTGGAGTCTAGTTTGCGGTAATGACTAAACTGGCATTTAATATATACAGGATGAAGACCAAAAGTACAGGGATCTTTACAGAGATCTTTTGACCTTTGATTTACATGGTGAGTAAGAGATTTGAAATAAAAAGTTCAGATTCATCATAATCCCACCAGACACAGCAAGGGTTTTTATTAGCAAGGAACAAACCAGCAGTGATGGACTGGAACTAAAACTGACGAAACAGGTGCTGACTAACAAGTTCATCGCTAGTATTAAATACACTTTCTATCTTAATGAGTGGCACTGAATTTTACTTTAAATATTATTGCCCACAAGCATGACGATTTCTCCTCTGCAAGTTTCAGCAATCATGTAATGTTTGGATATTTGTTAGTGAGCTAAATCTAAGGCTTTACACATCACATAAGTCTCATTGACTGAACACCAAACAAATTTACTTAAAAAAAAAAGAAAAAAAAACCATCATATAGCTATTTATGCTAAATTGACGTTTACTAGGGTTACTTCTTAGACAATCTGAGGGTATATGTACATAAATATGCATCTTTTGACCATTTTGTAAATGACTGCTCCTCGCTGCTCAGTGAGCTGAATGTTAAGTGACTGGAAATCTGCTTTGCGCCAACTGTGAGCGTTCTTGTGGAGAAAGGGTAAGTTACTTAACTCTCCCAATGGGAACAATAGATCAACAGCCTCAAATGCTCTCACAGGCTTCAGTTGAGTAAACAAAACAGAGTGACCTTAACATAAATGCCAATCAGACCTTTGTCATCTCATATGGTGGCATAATAAGGATGTGTCAGAAATAGACTGTAAATGAATCTGTGTAGTTGCTGAGAACACCAGTGTTTTGCACAAGATTAAGTTTTTGCAGACCACAAAACACAAGAAAACATTTTCAATGTGTTTCATCATAAATTACTCATTATTTATTAGACTATAATAATCTCAAAAGAGTGGAATAATGTACACTTATTGTAATGGCCCCCCAGTTTTAATAATTTGAATATATATATATACTTTATCATATTATTATAAATTCATATTTCAAATAAGTATAGAAATTTACAATAAAATAGATCTGGTTAAATATTAACATAATAAAGACAAATCAAACATTGAAAGAAATCAAGAAAATCTAAGAAAAATGAAATCACAATAAATCAAAGTTAATATCACTTGTTAAAATAATTTATAGTTATTGACATTTTCTGTATAATTTTGTAAGATTATGCAAAACTGCTAAAAGATTATTTAAATGTGTCAATTTAGAACAATCAAAATAAATGTGAAAAGTTCGCAAGGCAAGACAAAAAAAAATCATTTCCATGACCATCATTTCCATTACAGAACAAACAGTACATAAGTATGCAAGATATGGAGATTTGTGGGATTTATGACTGTTCAAGGGTTAAGAAAACAAACTTATTCCTGAAAATTCTAAAAACACACATGACCAAAATAAAAACCAATATGTCACTTTAATTAATAATACTATTCAGTTTAGTAATAATATGAGAAGGGTCTGGCTGCAGACTTGCACTTGCACTCTCAGACTTGCATTCTCAGACTTGCACTCTCAGACACTTGTGCTTCCGCTAGCGACGTCACTTGCAGTCTTTATTTTTTATTTTGTTTAATTTTTGTATTACTTTTTGTTTGAATCTCTCAACATTTTATAACAGTAGCCAGGTAGCGAAGACAAGAAAAAAGAAACTAAATTACAATGTCACTCAAGAGGGTCTGGCTGCAGACTTGCACTTGCACTCTCAGACTTGCATTCTCAGACTTGCACTCTCAGACACTTGCACTTCCGTTAGTGACATCACTTGCAGTCTTTATTTTTTATTTTGTTGATTTTTTTTGCAGTCTTTATAAAAAATAAAGACTGCAAGTGATGTCACTAGCGGAAGTGCAAGTGTCTGAGAATGCAAGTCTGAGAGTGCAAGTGCAAGCCTGCAGGCAGACCCTCTTGAATAATATAGATGCTATAAAAGTGGCTAATAGACATCACCACTTAATACAAATGGGGTTTGGCAACCAACCAACAGCAGTGGCAAAATCTTTTTTATGGAACAAGTTTCTGTGTGGGGGAAAAATGGGGTTTTCAAGAAAGAAATTGTGAAAGGGCCATGTCAGTTGGCCAGATGTTTCTGGAATGGAGTGGTTTAACACTCGCCGAGATTTCCAAGTACGTAAATAAGACTTGCTAACAGCCCCTGTCTGCGTGTCTCTTTCAGTTACTCTCATGAAGACGAGGGCTCAGGTTGGGAGAGAGCCCAAGGTTGAGGGGGTTTCTACTGATTGTCGAGGACATTTCTTCTGGTCTTAAGCCTCTCTCTGGCCATGATAAAGTACCGGGAAAATAAGCGGTGAGCCGACGTACGCAACAGCAGTGAACCACCTCATCTGAATCCGTTGGGGCCTCTTGTCTTACAAGGACACAGGCTGTATATTCCCACCTGGTATAAACACTATTGGACAGGCACGGAATTGAAGAGCACTCTCTTCCCCTACACTCACTCAAATCAGCACGGCAGGCGCACGGCATTCATTCACTCGGCCCAAATGTTCTCTTGCTTTATCTTTCTTTCTCTCACACTTTTTCCTCCTTCGTTCACTCTCTTTTTCTCCCTCTAGATGAAGGACGAGTCCCTGAGTGGGAGAGAGAGAGAGAGAGAGAGAGAGAGAGAGAAAGCCTGTTGAAAGTTCTCGTGGTGAGCCTGCCTAAAGCTGCTCTATAGCATGATCAATATTTGACCTTCCACAGTATTATCATTCTTCTCTCTCTCTTTTTTTCTTATTCCCCCGTTGGAGCCTGAAATTACATTCTCTGCTAAAGGCCGCCATGCACAGTAGCTTCTCAAAATGGCCCTGCCAACTACAGAGAGAAAGAAAGAACATCGGACGGGGTTCAGAATGAGAGAGCCAGCCGCCTCTGAGGACTCTGGGGAATAGAACAGTCTGTCATAGACGCAGAGCTGATGCAATAGAGTACAGCTCGAGTCAGCCTGGGCTAAAAGTTCCCGCTCATGCCTAGGTACTATTCAGACCTTAAAAATGTTAATGCTTCTGCGACTGTTTTACTTCATCGCATGATACTAACTACCAATAAATCACTGTAAATATCACTTGTGAACAGAATATTTTTAAATTCTCCAATTTGATCATGACTATTCAATGGTTAAAATACGCATATATGTATATATATATATATATATATATGCAGTTATGGGGAAATAATAAAATAAAATATAATTTAATGTCAAAAGTAAAGAAACAAGCACTTTTTCCAGGAAAGTCCATTCAAAATATTCTACAGGTCATAGATTGAGACAGTAAGTCAGAGTGAAAATGCTTTCAGGGTTTCCTCTCATTACTTGGATTAATCTTGCAAATTAATTTAGCATTGACATTGAAGAACGTAGTGCAATTTTCTTTTGATAAAAAGATGCAGTATTTTTTGAATAAACACCTTTCATGTTTGGAATAATTTGTTTCTTACAAAAAAGAGAAGAAAAGAAAAAGAAAAGAATTAATAAATTATACTACACTGAAAATACAACTGAAAATAAAACAAAGTCCCTCTGAGGGTTGCAAAATAAATTAAAGTGAAATAATTTGAACAAAGGAAACATGATCAAATCCACTGATGTGAAAAAGTTTGTGTGTGTGTGTGTCTGTTTAAATAAAAAGAAAAAAATGGTAAAAAAAATCCTGAGGGATTTAGATCATGCTGGCTTTAATTCTGTTGGAATAGTAATCAAAAGAAACATGAATTAAAATAAGTAGATAAAAAAAAAAAACATACCGGTTCCCCGATAACGCTCACTCTTAGCGCACTAAGAAGACCTCGAAAGATATATCTTAACAAAGTTGTTTATGTTCCTAAGTGTGTTCCCCGAAGTGTCCCTTAGGAAGCTTCTTAGCGCGCTGCCTCTTACGTCCGACATTACAAGAGCGCTGTCCAAAGTGAGGGTGCTGAATTAGTTGGCATCGATTGCTCAGGAATCGATTTTCCACTTCACGCGAAGGTGCAATACAGCGTTAAGAAAGACAACACGTTCTATGCAAATGAAACATTCCTCAAATTATTACAGTAACATTTATTTTAACATAGTTTAAGTTATCAGTAGAATATAGACTATAAATTAAATTATCAAATGGTCAGTAATATGTTCACACGATATGTTGTGACGGTTATACGAACCGGGAATCCCTCGCTAATCATCCACCCTCCTTATATCGTTGTGCCACTTGTGCCGCTTCTTGACATGGGTTTAACGACTTATAAAAAATATATAATACACTTTTATATTAATGGTAAAGTACTTGCCAATCAGAATTGATTGGCAAGCAGCTGCAGTTACTTCTGTTTAATGCGGTATTGATTGCAATTGGTTTATGTTTTTAATAAAAAGCAACCTATCTACAATGAACAGAGAGAGACAGAATTAGATACAAAATATGCTGGGGAAGCAACGTAAAAAAGGGTACCAAGCCTCTCGTCAGAGGAACTTGAAGTTTTGCTGGACCTTGCCACCAGGTCAGAGATCACACCCCTATGGTCCACTATAAACTGCACGTTTATGGCCGCGTCTCCCTTTCGCGATAAGTAGCCTACGCCTGATCAATCACTGATGAATTGGCGATAGGGATGAGTGTGCCATCCACCAGGATGTAATCCCCGGCATGGCGCAGGAGGGCGTTGGTGACAGTGTGGACGCACCTCCACACCGAGGTCTTGATTAGGCCGTAGCCCTCTCCCACGACCTCGATGAATCTCTCTGTAGCAAAAAAAAAAAAAAAAACACGTAGCGCTGGGCTTCAGGGCTTAAAGCAAAATTCCGCTGCGTTTGCCTGGCAAGCGCAGGTCTGAGAAGGTCCAGCAGCTCCATAATGAGCTGTCTTGGGAGCAGTGGCATAGCCAGGGGAGGGGCCATGGGGGCACTGGCCCCTCCTGAAAACTGATTGGCCCCCCAGTGTGCCACCAGCCTTCTACTTGTCTGTCACTCACAAATTCAAATCATAATCTTTCAGTTTGGTAAATAACTCATGATTGCGTCGCAATGCTTCTCAACGAGGACCAAGAATAGCGAGCTGCTGTTTTCCAACGAAAAAAAGCACACAGTAAGTTGATCTAATTTATATAGCTTATGTTTTTGATTAGCGAGTTGTTGCAGTGCAAGAAGTGTTTGGTACTAACGTTAACGTCTTTCGGTGTTACACAGACCAGGTTCGATGATGATGTTATCTCCTAGAGCAGACCAAGATGCTAATCATTATATTTACTATGCTCCTCTGATGCTGATTGTAAAAGGGGTTTACTGCGTTACGATTTACTTATTTTTCGGTCGAATAATAGGCAACAACGCAATTTAAAGCAATGGTTTAAAAAAAGTATAATTGCAATTCTAATAAAGTCATTATTGAATCATGCAGTCGATTAGCGACTTTTTTCACTTAAGTGAGGTGACGAAACAAATCGTATGATGTTTATCTAACGCTCCACACTTTTTTTTACAGTCTATGGGTGAAACAAAACATAGTTTTTTTTACTGGTCAATTTTGAGATTTGGGGCTTTTTGTCTTCAATAACTGTACAATAATCTTCTTTCAGACTTGTGGTGAAAAAAAGTCCAAAATACACATATAGGTGTTCATTTTACTACACCTTTAGTCTATTTGCGTCTGTAGATTTCTCATAAATTCAGTTGGCGTTCTAAATCACCATGGTGCTCCGCGATTGCTGTCTGCACCCTGGAAAGCTCTCTCTCTAGTTCTCTCTCCCGTACAATGTTCTCGGATCCAAATATGGTAATTTCCTTTTCATAAGCAACCAATTGTGAAGGTACAATGGGGCATTTAACACTAAAAGTGAATCTCATTGGCTGATGCCAATTTCCGACAACGTGATTCGTTCAGACACATCACGTGACGTGCTCTGACATTTCCACAGTGTTTTTGACTGTTTTTCTGTTTAGTTGAAGGCCATAAATGCTGAGTTATAGGTTTTGATGTGTTTTAGTTGGTTTGTATTGTTGATTGCTAAGGATTTGACAAGATATTGTGTCTGTAAATAGTTGTTTCCACTAAAAAAAATAATTAGCTTTTACATTACAAATCTTTAAATGCCGTTTCTCAAAATGAATTTTTTGTCATTCTTCAGTACAAACATCTTTACTACACCTATGTAGCAGCTATGCGCACCAAACTCTCCAGTTATACACTTATATTCTGTATTCTGAAGATATCTCCAGAGGGATTTGTTAATAAATCATTACTGGCCTGATTAATGAGACATTTTAATAAAAATAAAAAAATATGCCGAAAATATATAAATATAGGCCTATAAATATGCTGAAATCCCTCTGAACATCTTTTTTCATCTTGCGTGTAATCATAATGAAAAAAATAATTTAGCACCTGGCTTTATCATATGTTCATCATATGTCCGCAAATATCATATATAAATATTTAATGCATGATTAAATAGCAAAATAAATAACTAAAATAACACTGGACTAATTAAGCTATTCTAAACTGTTTCTATAGGATCCACATATTTTACATGTTAAACTAAAGCTACCTTTTTGAACAAGTAGCTATCTAACAAAGTATGGATATATGATATTTTTAAATCAATATGCTCAAGATTAATTAGCCTTGACATAAGTAGATTTTGTTTATTCATCAATGCAAATTTACTGCAACTGCTGCTATGCAAATTGAATGGGATGTGGATAATAAACAAAAACAATTTATTATATTAAATTTATATTAGTTACTGTATATTAATTCATTAATTGTGTATTTATTTCTATGAATTATTAATGTTATTCTGCATTTATATAAATAAGGCTATTATATATATATATATATATATATATATATATTATATAAGGCTATTATAAATAAATTCTATTATTATTATTATTTTTGAGTTGTACACTGTTCATACATTGGATTCTTTTATTTATTACAGTTTTTCTTTCACTTTTGTAAAGTGAAAAGTTAATACAAATTGTATTTGATTGTTTTGATTTAGAGCAGTGAATAACTGCTATTAAAATATAATAGGGTATCACTGTTTATTACTGATTTTAAAGGTTACTGAACTCTTGAAATGATTTGGATATACAGTTCAAACAACACAAGATTGGCCCCTCTGTATTAATCGTGGCCCCTCTTGTGCCCCCCACTTGAAAAAATCCTAGAATCGCCCCTGCTTGGGAGGCGAATTTTTTTAAATATAGTCACGTCAGGCAAAATGTCAAAAGTGCTTAAGTTTTGCTGAATAAAAAAATTGACATGGACTAAACGGCTCCGTGTCTGGCTCCGTCTTTGATTCAATACAAGGACACGTTGGATCTCTGCTATAGTTGGTTGCTTACTGGACACAACCATGATTTCTCATTTATAGATCTTAGCCATTTAGAGCCAAATTGTTTGCCAGATTTTAATTATCAAAAAATTGATTGCCAATTCTCTTTAATTACATTACGAAAAAGCCTAGGCTAATTACCACCATTTTAGTTTTGATAACACATAAAGTCAACTTCATAAATAGGCCTTTATCCATTGCGAACATAATTTATTATGAGTCTTAAAAAATAACCTAAAATCATTGTTGAGCCACAACATTGTCAACATACCATAGTTTGACTTGTACTCCGCTGCGCTGATTTCTAAAGACTGCTGTACAGTAGTGTCTTGAGCTCAAACAACGCTAATAGAGAGCTTACGAATGGTCCAGACCAACCTTACGAAAGTGTGACTTACAGAAGATATACTTAGCATACGAACGTGTCGGGAATCGTGCCATAAGGTTAAGAGAGGGGTTAAGGAATAGGTTAAGAACTACTTAGCGATAAGAACGTTTTGGGGAACCGGGCCCATATATATACAAGGCTAATCAAATAGAACTAAATTAAAGAACGTTCATATTTAAATTCCTGCTTAACCTTCGTGTTTTCATTGACCAGAATACACCCAAGTCCAGCGTCAACCACTCAAACCTATTTAAAAATACAAATTACATGCTTCTCAAATCTCAGTGTGTGATTTGATTCAGTCTGTTTAGCTGACGCCCCTCTGGGCTTTACTAAAACAGCAGGTAGCGAAGGACAGCTTACAAGTGTAACCAGAAACAACCTGAAGTACCACCATTCTAAATATTATCACAATAACATACGACTCAATAAAGGTAAATGTAATTCCATCAGCTGTAAATGTCTTTTTGTTGTTAGATAAAATTATTCACTATGCATTAGGTCTTCACTGGAAACGAACAAAGCATATCACATTTTTTCCCTATGCATCTACCTAAGTATCAGTCTGTCCACTAAAAGGGACACATCTGTCACAGCAAACCCAAAATGGGCGCCATTTGTTTGAAAATGTGCGCATGTGTAATATGCATCTCATTGCCCCAATTTCCATAGAAATCAAAAGCCGTCTAAACCCTAAACCTACGGTACCAGCACACCCCCCAATTCCCTGGAAAACAGAACTGAGGAGCAAGCGCCACCTGATTAGAACTGGGATGCATGCTGGGATCTGCACATCATTAATATCTTCCCATCCAGATGGCTCTTTCTAGGTATTTGAATTCATAAAATGTGCTAACACTGGGTCCTGCCCTGGAAAAGTTTGGCAACATGGGCTATCAGCGGGAACAGAGACTGGGAATAAACAGAGTGTGCGTTCCAAAGTTGGCCACCCGCTGGGGCTAATAAACGCCCCTCTTTCTTTGGTCACCCAGCCTTTGAGGAGGAGGCAGAGGCTGTAATTGCCATGGTGATGTGCTGAATCCGCATACACAGGTAAGAATGCATTCGCCAGTGCGTCGTGTTCTAAATGGGCCCATTTTTTGCTCATCGCTGGCGTTCATTATGTGCACCATTTATATTTGTGTGAAGAATGTCGCTGTCATGAGTGGGTGTTTCTGCAAGAAAAAAAGATGCAAGCACGTGACTAATATATATAAATATATATCGAAATGCCTTGTGGTGCCTCCTTTATGTTTTAGACCTGAAACAAATGATAGTAGTGTGTTGATAGATGGATGAAAAGGTGAAAAGCCTGTCAGGCCAAAAGTGTTCCATCACATGGTCACCGCAGCTCTCATCTTTTGTCTGTGTGTGATTATGACAGCCGCTGCAATCTCCTCTCAAAAGGATGAACGGAGAGAGGGCAGTGTTTCTGTCAGCCCATCTCCTCCCCTTTAAATACAGTCTGCACAGCTGCCTCAATGAAAGAGTGTCTCTCCCCCTGCCAGCGCTCTCTGTCACACCACTCTCAAACTGAGCTCATCTAGCTGTCCATCTATGCTTATTTACAACAGAAAAATACCTTTACCAATCTGTCCATTTGTCTGTCCATCTATCTATCTATCCATCTATCATTCTATCTAACCATCTGTCCATTTACCCACAGTCTCTTTATCTACAGTATATCTTTATGTACAATAAAAAATAGCATTTGTCCATGTATTTTTCTCTTATCTATCCATGCATCCATCTGTTTCTCCATCTGTGCTGAACAAAACTTCCTCTCTACATATCTTTATTTACAGTAAAAACAAGAATATCTATCTATCCACCATTCAACCAATCTATAAATCCATCCATCCTTCCTATTACCTGTCTATGATGAACAAAATAATTCCATTATCTATCTATGCATCCATCCATCAATGCATCTATGCCATATACAACAAAACAATCCCTTTAATCTATTAATCTATCTTTCCGTCCATCTACTGTATCTACCTACCTATCTATCTGTCTGTCAATGCATGCTTATTTACAACAAAAAAAATCCTTTATTAATCTATCCATCTACAGTATCTGTCCATCCATCGATCCATCCGTTTAGCCACCTATCTATTATTCCATTTTTCCATCTGTCCATCTACCTGTCAGTCTCTCTGTTCTCTCATCCTGCTCCTTTTCTACTTCCAGGCTTTTCGTTTCTTAATACCTCACTTTAGCCTCTTTCCCTCTCTCCCTCTCTTTCTCTCTCTCTCTCCCTCTCTCTCTCTCTCTCTCTCTCGATTCTCCCACCAATCGAGATTTGGAGGACGTATTTAAACAAACATGGAGATTAGTAGTAGCTAATAATCCTCCTTTTCCACACATGCTCTCATATTTCTAAATTAAAGAAGAGTGCAGGGGGGCTTTTAAAACATTAAAGACCCTTCCAACTGAGCAGCCGCACCCTCACCCACCCCTGGGGCTGCAGTGCACTGTGGGATTTGCAGAGAGTAAACTGAAGCCATACATCATTGAGCTGTGGGCCACAGAAGAGGAGTGCGTGCCAATAATTCTGAGGTTAAACAATGTAATCTTGTACATGCAATTTATTTCAGACGTCAGAAGTTCTATATTAAAGGCAAATGAAAGCTAGTAGCAAAGGACAAAAATGGTATCTAACAAAATAAGCTGTTTACTGCTCTAGCTTCCTGATTTTTATAAGCTCAACTTCAAACAGTTTACAGAAGGCTGCTGTGTGTCTCTTTATGTACCTTGAATTATCGTAATCCTTTTTAATTGCAATCACAAAGCTGTAACAGATCAGTCTTTACTATAATATGAAGAGATTTTTGACCTTCATTGAACATGCATCATTAATGAACAATTCGGAGCATGCTATCCTTCCTTAGGGTGCTGTCCACATTCATATAGGATTGTTCATCTTTGCAGAGCTCGATTCACTAACACTGAAGCAAACCAAGTTCTCTGCTCTAAGTTGTCTGCCTCTAAATGACAGACTGATATTTAAAGCCACAATTAAATTTGCACTTAATTTTCATGTGGATCCCGTCTAGTAGGGTGTGAGGGTGGTGGTTCTGAAAAGGGGAGGAAATCTCCCACAGTTTAGAGGATTAACGGCTACAAAGTGCCCGCCAGAAATAAAAGAAGGCCAGCCGGTGGAGTGATATAAGTGAATTAAAAGATTAAGGTGGTTCATAAAGACTGATTACAAAGCCATTGGGGTTTCTGAATGGGGAGACAAACCTTGCGATGGGATAATTCCCTTGTTCTTTCTCCTCATGGATGAGCTATTATTTCACGTTGCACTCTCTCCTTTAAATCGATTAGTAACGGACACCCAGATCGAGACTTTGGCTTATAACTGATGGCTTATGGCTGAAGTGAATGAGACCTAAAAAACAGAAAGAGGAGAGGAAAAGAGATGACTGAAAAAGACAGCAAGATAACACCGTTTACAGAGAAATCTGTCAATCAGAAAAAAATTATTGTAGCCACATTGTGGGCACATTGTTTTGTAAATCATCAGAACATATTTGTTCTGTCAGTAAAGAGCACATAAAAGTCAGCTAGAAAAAGACAAGTGAAAGTGCAACAAAAGCAACAGGCCACATAGTTATCATAATCTTATTACAGAACGGAAAAGAACACAACAGTCTTTATAAATAAACTTGCAATATCAGTGATAAAGTCTCAGCCTCAGACGGCACACCTACGGACCGCCTACAGGCCATTTACCGACTGCCTGATGCATATTGCACAAAAAACAATGGTAATCACTTGTAAAAAAATCGAGAGCTTCAGTTTCTGGAGTTTGGGTGCAACTGGATTTAATCCATTATATTCAGAGTTAATAGAGGCAAATTCATTATCCATGAGCAGAACTATATGTTTTGCTTTTTTTTTCTGTTTGTGTGGTTATTATAGAAATAGGCCACATATCTGCTAATTTCATCTGGATTTTCAGTATAATCCTTTGCAGAGACTTTTGTGACATATTTTAAGATATTATTAATTAATACAGAAATAATACAGAAACATATGACTCCAGTAATACTTCAAGGGTAATCTAAGGTTTCTTGCACCAAAAACAGCCTGAATCCACTTTTTCATGACGACTTTCCGCCCTCACTGGCTTTTAAACAGGCTTTGCTACTTTACCTTTAAGACTTGTACATGTAAATGACCTGGGTTATGATTGTCTTCCATCACTGTCAGCAAAATTGATGAATATTGAATAAGCACTGATATGTTAACGTGGGCGGTCATATGTTAATGTCCTCCTGGCCATTTTTACATCCTAGTTTAAACAAAAGGCCTGTGTTGATTGAGGATTGAGGTTTGCTTTATGCATGTTAGAGCATTTACAAATAGCACATGCTCTTTTAGAGCAAAGAAAATCCTGTTTCCATGATACATCTTATAAAATGTAAAGGCTTTACTGAGGCACCACTGCATGTTTGCAGAGAGGCAAGAGAGTGAAAGGAATAAATAAGAAAATGAGAGCAGATAGGAGGAGGAGATAGAAAATGCTGGCCGCTGCAAAGTCTTCAAACAAAAGCGTGAAGTGAGGGAAGAGTTCCTCAAGCCCTTCTCCATTCCAGCAAGAGCCAGTAAGCACTTTTTTTTCTGAGCTGAAAAGCTCTCTGGAACACCATCCATCAGCACTTTTTTCACCACAGGAATTGTAGATCCAGGTAAAGAGTGACATGTGTAGAGGATTCCTCCAGTGACTGTCTCTCCCATTCTTTTCCTTCCTCTTGCTCGCTCTGCTTCTTTTCGTCCTTCAGCCTCCCTCTTTCATTCTTTACAATTCGCTTTTTTTAAACACCAATCCCCCTCCCAATTTTCTCTCTTTCTCTGAGCGCCTAAAGCCCTGCTCTCCTCTGAACTCCCATAATGCCTTGCTGTCACAGCCTATTAAATGATAACCAGCTAAGATCATGGCATCTCTTTTAAAACTCCGCCACATATTGTGTTTCACACCAGTCTTGCGGGACCACATGATGCAATTCCCCTTCCGTCCCGTCCTGGCATGGCCCAGCCCCCTTTTCCACTCGTCCACCAACGCAGGACTGATTGTGGCACACACAGCATTTGTTTTTAAAAAATCCAGTTACCCGTTGTGCTGTCCTTTATAAAATAATGACACCGGGTCCAGCCTATGGTCTTCTCACAGTGATGTAATTACTAATTACAAAAGAAGTAACAATTCAACTAAAGATTGCTAGGCTTTTTAGCATGTGGTTTTTAAAGAGGTGGCATGGCAAAGTGCGGCAAATGTGCGCAGTTTACACAAGGATACCGCACAACATACACAAGTCGCACCAGCCTCGTCCCACCACCTGACCCCTGGATGGTTGAATGGCAGAACTATTCATGCTACTGGAGTCCCCCACAGTGAACAGCGCTCTCGGAGGGAACTTGAACTGAGACACAAATTGCATTTTCTGCACAATTAAAGCAGTAGCGGGGCTAAGTGCGAAGAGAGAGATGGGCGCCCCTCTAGGCTCTGCCTCTCACTATAATGGCCATGTGATGAAGACGGCCCCCAGTTAATTAGCCTCTGAAAATACTCATTCTCGCCTCAGCACCGCTGATGGAAAAGCGTGCAGAAAGGCCACTCTATCTTATAACCTGGTGCAGACAGACATCTCTCATCAGAGATCTAATACAGTGATTATGAAGGGTGCTAGCCAGCCTAAAAACAAAAGCATGCTGGGATTTGCTTTCTTGCTCTACCATTTTAAGGGCCATTGGCTACATGCTTTATTGATGTTCATTTAGGACGATTAACACACCAGTTACTTTGAATTTTACTGCTCATAAGATTTTATGACACCACCGAATGATGCTTGTATCATTGTTTGTATGACTGAACAGGACCATGTTATTTCAGATATATCGACTGTTATGATGACTGAAACTGAGTTTCACATATTAAGAAGAAAAGTTCAAACTCTCTATAAAGGAGCATTCATGACAAATACATTACCTGTAGTAAAAAAAATAAAAACAAAAAAAGGTCTAAACAATTTAACTCAGAAATTGGTAGTAAACTTCAAAATTAACTTCATAGACACAGCAAATGAAATTGAATTAAACATTACATTTTAAATAGAAAGACTAAAATGGCATTTCTTGTAAAACATACTCCTACAATTTTTATTTACAAATAACTTTTTACACTGCAGAGATTCCTAAAAATACAATATTTGTACTGAGAGCTGCCACAAGAATGAGATACCCTCTAAAGTTCTTGAATATTTGTACTTCATTACTACTTAAAATGTATAATTAAAATAAATAATTGCACAAAAAATTATTAAAATGATTAAAATAATTAATTAATAAATAATAATAATAATAAGTCAATTAAATACATTTAAATTATAATTTTGTTGTACTTTTAACTTTTGCATACTTATAACAAACAAAAAGCATGGGCAAATCTTAGGTTTAATCTATATGTGGTCAAAGGGAGAGAGTGTGCTTGAGTGTGTGACCTATCTGTACGAAGGTCTTGCAAGCTGTCATTATGAATAAACCTCATTTACTGCCCTCTGGCTAACAATCATGCATTCGGATGCAGAGACAGACCCAGAACCCAGATCCCAGATCAAAAAATAAAAAAAAAAGACTTCTGCTCTGCGATACAGATATAGATTTTAAAAACTGTCCTGAATGCCGAAGTATGTTTAATGTGGCTAAGGGTTTTATTCCTCAGATTTCAACTACAGGAGCATCTCTGGAGACTGCAAAATGTAAAACTCCATAGTATTATACTGCAGTTCTTTTGAAATGAAAATTTCACTTCTGCACTCAAGGAGTATTTCACCAAAAAAAAAATTAAATTCTGTCATCATTTACTCACCCTCATGACGTCCCAAATGGTTCTGCATGACTTTCTTCATGAAGCACAAAAGGAGATTTTAGGCAGCTTTTTAACATACAATGAAAGTGAGAAGGGAAAAAAAAACTGTAAAAGAAGTTAATACAACCCACACACTACATTCCAAGTCTTCTGAAGTCAAATGATAGCTTTGTGTGAGGAACAGATTGAAATTGAAATATATTTTCACTGAAAAAATTCTACTCCACACCACAGAGTGCACAAGAGAATGGTATGTTTAATGTTGTTTTTGAGCTGAAAACAATCATATATACCCATCTTAAAAATCTGTGAGAACATTCTGTCCAACTTCTTTTGAGTTCCACAGAAGAAAGAAAGTCATAAACATGAGGATGAGTAAATGACAAAATTGTCCTTTCTGAGAAAGCTATTCCTATAAACTAAATAAGAAGACACATTTACATATGAACCCCGCATGTTCTGCATGTCTCTGTGTTTATGAATTGCACAAACGCATAGATTTCATTGGGCCCTAATTAGGGCACTGGAACAAGGCTGTTCTCTCCTTTCTGGAGAGAAAGAAGTGAATATTCATTCACAGTCCTGCCACACATGATAATACCCCAGAAAAAACCACGTTCCAGCTGCCCTCATTGGGATGCATATTTGCAACAGGCAGTCACCTCTGAAGATCTTCCACAAATGCTATTCATCTTTATTCACCTCCAGAAGAACCAGCGACGGCGCCTCCTTTGTCTTACAGTATTCTAATTCCCCTTTATAGCAGCTTGTTCGTTTTTTCCCCTATCTCCTTTTGTCTCCCGACGAGGTCAGAAGCAATCCAGTAATACACACCTTCTAATAAACACAACCTTGCCATGATGCATGGCTCATAATGTTACGGGAGATTTAGTCAGGCCCGTCCACCAAGGTAATGAAAGCATATGTGACTCCTAAACAGAGAGTCATCGCCTCAGGCTCTATAGATTCTACAGTTGTTATTATTGCATCTCATTGGATTTTTCCCATGAGGAAAATCACAATGACTGAGATGGTGACCAGATTATTATTATTTTGCAACAGGATATTCAGTATAAATATGAGGTTTATGTAATCAGATGTCCACAGGGCATCTATACACTAGCAAAATGTTTGTGAACTTTACGCCTATGGAATGTCCCCACAAGGATAGCTGACCAGACCAGTGTGTGTGTGTGTGTGTGTGTGTGTGTGTGTGTGTGCATCATGTGGTCCCAATCAACCAAGTAATCATTTTGAGTAGAGGAATAAACACATCCTAAAAATCAGAAGTCAACCATTTACAAAACATGGTCATGAAATCGAATCATTCATGCCCCAGTGCCAGTGAAAAAAAACTCAATTTATCAAAATTACAGTACCTTTGTTGGTTTTACTTCAATAAACCAAGTAAATAATAATCAAAAAGCTGAATCCATATGTGTTATTCTTGTTCCTGAATGTATTAAGCTAGAAAACATGAATAATAAGTAAATAAATAAATAAAAATCTTTTAATTAGACCTAAACAATTCTTACAGTGCAGATTATTTTTCTCACAACAGGATATATCATATAAACATGCACGGTTTGAGATGGGATGTTTACAGACATCTACATGCAGCACTGGAGGTTCCTGGTACACAGGAGTAAATTGTCAGCACACCAGCAATCCTGGGACATAACCATCCAGTGTTACTACACTCAATAAACACAGCAATGTAAGGGAAACAGGTCAATTTAGCTCAAAGGGAATCATTTAAGATTTAAAAGGGAATTTGAACAGAATAACTGTTTCACGGCTGATCACTGAGACGCCCTGCGATTCACTGAACGAGCCGTACAACATCAAATCTGCGCTGGATATTAATATCCAAAGTATAGTGAAAACACTATCAATTAGCACAGTAACAAGATCGGCAGTTTAAGACATTAACTTGTAAGCACAAAACACAAGATACTTCTCTTTTCAATATGAATAAGGCTTTATTAGATAAATCTAAGACATATAAACTAATTTAACACATAAACGCACGCACTCACACATTCACACAAGTTGCAGGAAGATTGAAAGTTAGGGAAAGATGAGTTTAAGAGAATAAAAAAATGTGAAATCCCAAGTTTACAGCAATACGTTAAATTGCATAGACATGAACAGCCATCAATAACTTAATTAACCCTCGCATTGAGTTCCTCAATGAGGTTAAAATTATATTAGATACACCAGTAAAGGTCACAGTCTGGAGGTAAAGTTACTTGCGTCTCCTGTGAAAAGGGAGTCCCCTTTGTTGTCGTTGAAAGGGGTATCCCGATGTGGCTGATTGGCTGGAAGTTCAGTAGTCATTGAAGTGACGTCTTGGGAAGCCCGTGGTTTGGTGTTGGCTGAAGATGCAGAGTTGTGTGGCTGGTTGAAGTTGAACTCGAAGTTACAAAACTTAACTCAGAACACGAAACTCTCAAACGGAAAAGAAAAGAAGAGACTAGGTGGTGTTTCTTCTCATCGTGGCTAAGTAGCAGCAGGCGTGCAGGCTGAAGCATACTGGAACCGCGCTCAAAGAACAGTGATGACAAACAGCATGGCTAAAAGCTAAAGCTAAGAAGCAAAGCTAAAAGCAAACTAAAAGCAGGCATGACTAATAGCAGAAGCAAAGCTAACAACTAAAAAGCAAGATTTTATGGTGTCCTAAGTATTTAAACTGGCCTGTTGGCCACACCTCAAATGTTGTCTTGACCAATCAGATATTGTCTTGGCTCGGGTATCATAAATCATGTTATCTTATCAAGCATGTGGTCCGAATTTTCCCGCTCTTGCAGGGTATAATTTTGGACATGATTCCTATAACAAGAATATGATACATTTGACAAATAACTGATGGTCAGGACTATTTCAAGCAAGCAGATTCAATCACACACATACCAAACATATTTATGAATCCTTAAGCTACCCCATAGTCAGAGGTGGAAAGTAACGAATTACATTTACTCGCGTTACTGTAATTGAGTAGCTTTTTTGTGTACTAATACTTTTTAAAGTAATTTTTTAAATCTGTAATTTTACTTTTACTTAAGTATATTTTGTTTGAAGTATTGTACTTCGCTACATTTTAAAACACATTAATTACTGAGTAAAAAAAAAAAAAATAAAAAAAATAAATCGCTCCCTGGAAACTACGGCATAATGGGCAGGAGGGCAAACTGGCGCTAAAATCACAAGAAAGATGCAGACGGACAAAACAGGCGTTAGTGGTGCAGACACAGCTGAAAACGAAACCCCGTCATATTCTGAAGTTGAACTCGAAGGAAATGAAGTGAACCCTGGCCATATGTATGCTATATTATGCAGTGTAAGCTGTACTTGCCTAGGAAGACCAAACTAGCAGCTTATAAAATCACGACAAGACATCAACCCTTTGCAAGAATGTAGAGGTAAGCTAAATAATTGCATCGTTGCATTGGTGGTTAAAATGAAGCTTTGACATTTTAGCAAGAGGTTTTGCAAAAATTAGCTAAAAAGACCGTGGTGAGGAGTGTGCTATTTTTGTTTTAATGATGTGCGCGCGCATTTGCGTTCTTTCACTGTGTGATTCAGTCTCCTAAAATGCATTTAGAATGATCACAAAATTGAAGATATAGGGGCAGAAAATTCACATATTTATATAATTTCATATATTAAATCAAAATCACACAAAGAATGCCATCGTTTCCTCCAAAAATCATCATGAATATATACATACATATATATAACAGTTCAGTAAACAAGTTAACTAAGAGACTTGCGTTTTAGACACCATATTGCCTTTTTTAGCTCTATTTCTACAACAGAAAATAATTCCAAACACAGCCACCAAAGCACAGTTTTGCGTCTCTGAGCAACGTGACAGTGTTTCGTTCCTGAATGAATCAACCGTTTAAATGATTCGGTTCAATCGCAATGACTCACTTATTAACAGTGACTTGCTGACAAATACTGGCCATTTTAATTTCACATTTAAAGTATCTTTTGATTTTTTTTAAATAATTAATTTCTTATCATTTCAAATGAGTATTCAACATTTTATGTCTTGTATATCAAAACATTATTCATGCATTTTTAACTGCAGGTTAAATGCATTCTTGTCCTGCACTAAACAGTGTAATACATCTAAATGCCACTTCCAATGAATCTTTGCATTTCCTCTGCATTAAAAGATGAGTTTGTTGATACTGATTTGCCTGGTAACAGCCCAAATGTTTTATTATTCTAAATAACTGATTCTTTTAATTAAAAACAACTAGTTTGAGATTAATAGACCTATCCCAGGGGTGTCAAACTCAGTTCCTGGAGGGCCATAGCCCTGCAGAGTTTAGTTCTAACCCTGCTCCAGCACACATATCATGTAGTTTTCAAATAAACCTAAATGATTAGATTAGCTGGATCAGGTGTGTTTAATTAGGGTTATATCTAAACTGTGCAGGACTGTGGCCCCCCAGGAACTGAGTTTGACACCCTTGGCCTGTCCCATTTTTGACTCCCTCCCACTGTTAAAATGTAACTAAGTAATTTTTACTCTGAGTAAAGTTTAAATGAGCTACTTTTTACTTTTACTTGGGTAAATTTTTAGACTGGTACTTTTACTTGTACTTAAGTAAAATTTCATTAATGTAATGGTACTTTTACTTGAGTAGAATATTTTTGTACTCTTTCCACCTCTGCCCATAGTTATTAAAAGACATACACATGATAGTCAAATGTGTGAATTACATATAAATGAATATGGACTGAAGCGATGAACTGATATTCATTTATAAGTCTTTTTGAGTTAATTTTGGTCCATATATATGGAGAAAAGACAGTTTCTTTGCCATTCACTTGACAAAGATTTCTGTGGAGACCAGAGGTTCAAAGCCCCCCCCCCCCCCCCCCCCCCCCCTTAGGAATTTCAGTCTGGTTCTGCTGGGGGAAGTCAATGGAACTTGTGTAGTACTCTCATGGGTTTACACGTGATGTCCGGCGTTGCCTATCAAATACGAACAACAAATGTGACAATCTTCTCTGAATTGAAATTGTCAATAATTGTTCTAGTGGTGTTAATGTCGAAAGCTGTTCAGTGAAAGGGTTGGTTGGACATCTTGCTTGGGACTTGTGGCACAGAATGTTTTATGACTTCCTGTTGCCTTACTGAGGAATTTGGCTCATGTTTCAGCCACAGCCCTGACAGACAAGAACTGTCTCCAAACAGGTAGAAAGAGTGAGAGAGGGAGGGAAATGTTAGGAGGAAAGTGCAGTAAGGAGGAAGAAATGTCTATGAAGTATGGATTTGGGAAATTGGAATGGCGTTCACACATTGCAAGGGTAAAGTGGCTCTACAGCAGGGGGATGAAATTGTTTATGAAGTTTCTGTCACCAAAACTAACAGAGAGAAGAGACGGAAAGGAGAAAATGGGATAGGAAAGCTTCCCGTAGAGTTGGGCGAAGAGCAAAATGGGGGGGGGGGGGGGTGGTTTGGAGGAGAGAAAGCAACAGAGAGAAAAAAGAGAGATGAGCTCTGATCCAGGATCAGAGACACAGCATCGCTTTTTTCACAAATAAGGTCTCGGCTCCAAGAATAGAGCTTCTCTCACTGATAACACATTCAAATTTCATTCTGCCATCTCTAGCGATACACATTACACACAGCGATGTAATGATGATTATGACAATAATTCAAACACTTAAGCATTCACCCAGGGTTTATGACTCCATCATTTACGGTCATAACATTACATAAAAAGCTAATTCTGCGCTATTGAGCTGTTTTGCAATTCGGTTCAAGCACATTAGAGCTGAGACAATGAAAATGTTTCTCTTCAACATGTGGAAAGTATTGACAGGTCTCAGCACCCCGCACTCGTATAAATGACTAGATATGCAGTGTTGCTAAAAGGTTATGTGACAACTATAAACCAGTGACAATTGCTTTAACACTGCATAGGAAATCTTGTGTATAAATTATATGATCAAATAAATAGGCACATAATACTATACTGTATACACAAAAATATAGAATTTCTGTAAAATGTGCAATATATCATATCACTATCAAATATTCTGATACGTGATTTATTCAATTAACATGCATGTTGATTACTGCTATAATCAACATGAATATATATTTAAAAAATAAAACATGAAATATAGGCTAGTAACAGAACACAGACTTAAACAATGTAAGACCCTCCACCAGGTCTAAACTACCAGTGTAATAGTGAGATAATTTTCCTTCCATAGTTTGCTTACATTGCTTTATGTATTTGCATATCATAAAGTCTGTTTCATCTATTATTACTGGGATTGATGCGTGTTGCTTTGACATGTTCTCATAAACCCACTGGCAGCATTATTTCAAATGAGCATATTATTATTCTGTGCATTCTTTGGATTGAACTATTTTATGCATGAATTATTAAATCAAAGGGAGCAAGAAATGTATTATCCCCCCACCCCCTTTTTTTACTCCAAACAAGAGCTTAATCAAGAGCATGATATTTTCCCTTAAAGAAAAATAAATAAATATATGCACAGATCCTCTCTAAACGATCCTTTATAAAAAAGTATGACATGCTTTTTTGTGACATTGCTCTTTGGCAGTCATAGCCATAAGTTGAACTGAACTTGAAGAAGCCTTGTCAGCTAAAACATACTGTAAATAATCTAAAATTCATCAGTTTTATAAACCTTTGACACTCCAAGACCTCTCTGTAACCTGAACCAAGTGTGGCGAGGTGAGTGAGAACTCAAGCAGGTTTTATTCAGGGGGTTTTCAAGTCACAGGTGCTAAGACATGTGAATTACTTTGAATGCATGTTTCTTAACCGTCCTTAACAATGCCAAAAGCATTGTTAGCTAACTGTGGTTCCAAGTTCCATTGAGCTCTATTGGTAACCAAGGAACTTGCAACCATAGTTGTTTTTAAGAATCACACCCAAGGTCAGTAACCAGTCTTTGTTGCATAACACATATTGGGATGCTGTTTAAAACCTCATGCATGCACATATACTGTTATCTTCAACATAAAATTTCTGGTTCTGCAGAAGCACATCACTTCCAACTTAAACTGCTCACTTGTGGCACAGATAATGCAAGTCAGCCCCATTAAGAAACTCTCGGTATAGATAATCTGAAGGTGTAATCACCGGAGTAATTATTTATCCGAGTCCATATTTAGTCTCAACCACTGGCCCCTGCCACTCAGGGCTCCACATTTAATTTCCCTGCATCTGTAGTGTCTCCAGTTACTGTGATGGATCTGGGCTCAAGTGAATGTGTCACCACACATCCATCAGACCCTCACGCAAAATACACTGGGTCACATTCCCTTCTGTCTCTCACACACACTTACTCACTTACATGTAGAAAGGCTTTGTTCTAGTAGAATGCGCCTCGGTGTAAGTCAGGTAAACGAGCAGAAGACATATGCAGTAGAGAGAAAGAGAGAGAGAGAGAGAGAGAGAGAGAGAGAGAGAAAGATGCGACAAGAATTCTTACAGGAACTAAAATCATTGCACAAAGAAACAGCTTCAGTCTTACAACTAGAAAATTAGTTTGTTGAGACACATTTTAAGTTGGCTTGAGAAAGTCTGACCAGAAAGTTTGAAGAAGTTTAAAGAAGTTAGAAGTTTATAGTTTAAAGTTAGATTAATAGATTAGTTGAAAGAAAGATATATTAATTAGAGAGAATGACAGATAGATAGATTAGTTAGAAAGAAGGATATAGATTAGTTCAAAAGAAAGAATGATAGATCAGTTTGACAGAAAGAATGCATGCGACTAGCATGTTGCTAGCATGATTAGCATGTTGCTAGCATGTTTCTAGCATGATAAGCATGTCGCTAGCATGTTTCTGGCATGATTAGCATGTCGCTAGCATAATTAGCATGTTTGCTAGCATGTCGCTAGCATAGCATGCTGCTACCATGTTGCTAGCATGTTTCTAGCATGATTAACAAGTTACTAACATATTGTTAGCATGACTAGCATGTCGCTACCATGTTTCTAGCATGACTAGCATGCGACTAGCATGTTGCTAGCATGTTTCTAGCATGATAAGCCTGCAAATAGCATGTTGTTAGCTATATTAGCATGTCGCTACCATGTTTCTAGCATGTTTCTAGCATGATTAACATGCTGCTAACATGTTGCTAGCACGTTTCTAGCATGATTAGCAAGTTACTAGTATGTTGTTAACATGACTCGCATGTTGCTAGCATGTTTCTAGCATGACTAGCATGCGACTAGCATTTTGCTAGCATGTTTCTAGCATGATTAGCATGCGAATAGCATGTTGCTAGCATATTGTTGTCATGACTAGCATGTTGTTATTATATTTCTAGCACGATTAGCATTGGACTAGCAAGTTGTTAGCATGTTTCTAGCATGATTAGCATGTGACTAGTATGTTTCTATCATGATTAGCATGTTGCTAGCATGTCGCAAGCATGTTTCTAGCAGGATTAACATGCGACTAGCATGTTGTTAGCATGATTAGAATGTTGCTAGCATGTTTCTAACATGATTAGCATGTCGCTAGCATGTTTCTAGCATGATTAGCATTGACTAGCAAGTTGCTAGCATGTTTCTAGCATGATTAGCATGTTGCTAGCATGTTTCTAGCATAATTAGCATGTGACTAGTATGTTTACTAGCATTTTGTTACCATGACTAGCATGTTGCTAGTATATTTCTAGCATAGTTAGCATTCGACTAGCATGTTTCTAGAATGATTAGCATGTTGCTACCATGTTTCTAGCATGATTATCATGTGACTAGCATGTTTCTAGCATGATTAGCATGTTGTTAGCATGTTTCTAGCATGACTAACATGCGAATAGCATGTTGCTAGCATGTTTCTAGCATGACTAGCATGTCGTTAACATGTTTTCTAGCATGATTAGCATTCGACTAGCATGTTTCTAACATTAGCATGTTGCTAGGATAGATAGATAGATAGATAGATAGATAGATAGATAGATAGATAGATAGATAGATAGATAGATAGATAGATAGATAGATAGAAACAGTCAGATAGACAGATAGATAGAAACAGATAGATAGATAGATAGATAGATAGATAGATAGATAGATAGATAGATAGATAGATAGATAGATAGATAGATAGATAGATAGATAGATAGATAGATAGATGCGACTAGAAACATGCTAGTGAAAACCAAACTGACAAGATGGATGGATCATTGGGAAGAAAAAACATGGCAGGCAGAAAGGGGTTAACAACAGGCATCTCCATATCGAAAATCAATGATCTTTTAACACTAATTAAAGCACAGCTGGGTCTGTACAATTAATCTAGGGAAGCCAGGAGCCTCAGCACAGGAAATGGTGCACCTTAGCACTCTCTCCTAGACTGATAGTGAGATAGAGTGAGAGACAGAGATGGAGAGAGTGTAAAAAAAGAGAGAAACAGACACCTTGAGTCTGATTAGTCCTCTTTTATAGATCTCCTTTAAAACTTTCTTTTTACTTGTACACATATTACGGGACAGAAATTATAACTTTTAAAAGATTGCTTTGAGCTCCTCGTAACTTTCTGCACAAGTTAAAAATCCAAGGTTGCTCGACAGTACTTGGAGCTTTTTTTTTTTTTTTACAGAATTCAAAAGCATCTCTGAAATCTACCCTGAGCAGGTTTAACTTCATCCCATATGAAAGAACCGGATTTTCTTATTTCTCAATAATTTCTCCTAAACAGCAACAAATGGAGAGTGAAAACCAAATGGAGAGTGCAAATCTGACATGAACAGGCTCCAGTAATCTGGCTTTTGATTTACCAAGACAAAATCTGCAAAAAAATAAAATAAAATAAATATATATATATATATATATATATATATAAAATAAATAATAAAAACAAAAACAGATCTCATCATCAACTTACATTTCTATATATAGAAATGTATATATTTCTATATATATATATATATATATATATCAACCTTTTAGGGAGATTTTCTCTTACACACATGCACCAATATTTATGCACAAATCAAATTCCATGTGGACTTTAACGGACGAGCGCATGTAATATCACCAAATGCCGATGATAGTTCCAGCAGGCCTCCATCCTCCTACACAGCTCTACAACAAGAGGGGCTGCGACCATATGGGAGAACCCCTCAGCTACCGGCAGTCTTGATCAATAATGCATCTGCTGAGATGTGAGGGTATGCCTTCTCTTATCATCTCTGCCAGGCCACGGCCCTCATCCCCTCTTTCCCACATAAAGCTTTAATCTAGGGATCCATCCCATTGCCATGTGAGGAAATGGACCCACACGTTCACTCATTCCACCCATCGCTACTTTCATTTCCCTCCCTGCCACAAGTTCATTTCAGCTAAATCCTTGCATCCTGCCATCTATATTGAATCTCACCCCATGTATCCACACATACATATGTTGTCATAGTTACACTCTCTACTCGTTTCCCTGCACCTGCCTGAGTTATTGTGACAGTAAATTGGATGTTTAGGGCTATGCTTGATTTGAAATGTCACATAGTCTTCCAGAGCCTTTATGCAGATGCCTGTGTAAATACCAACACACAAATGCAGTATTGTTGCTTATAAATTTCAGAGCGTTTTGCCTTTTGAGAAGTGGACGTGGCGAAGATGTCGCACCAGAGAATTCCAAAGATTTCCAAAGTTGTTTTGAAAGAGAGCAAGAAAAATAAAAGTGCAGGCACACTTCTCATTTTTATATAATCAAACTAAATATATCTCAACATCTTCTTTTTATTCTTCATTGGAGATTCAGAAACAGTGCTAAGTCTATTTGTGGCTGCTGAATGAAATGACCCACGGGACATGAGCCGGAGGCTGATGCTGTACATCTGCACGGATCTTTATGATAGAGTGGGTGTGCTGGAAACAACTTAATATAGGAACACAATGGAAAAACTCAAGAATCTGACTCATGATCATTTACTGCTGTGAATTATACATTAATCTACCTTAAAGGGGTCATATGATAACTCCCTCCCTGAGGTCCACTTACAAGGTTAGTCAGGGTTTATTGCACTATAAACGATATGTAGTTTTACATATCCCTTTCCACACTCTTTATGAACCTTACCATTAAAGGGACTGTGCTTTATCTATCAACCTGATCACAACCTAAATATATAAATAAATATTTTTTAGATTTGACATATAAAGATATATTAAGACCATTTTAGACATGTCACACTTAAACTATAATTACACTTAAACTAATCTATATATAATAGAAATAAAATATCAAACTGTGGTTTATGCATACAAAGTGTCCATGTACTTTCTTTAAAATATATGCCACTTAGCTTGGCGTTTTATAATATAATGCAAAGACATTTGTATATTAAGTAATACTTTTTGCCGCCACTGTAGATATATTGTGTAAAATGATACTTTTTGTTTTTTTAGACATTTAATATACTGTATCTACAGTGGGCCCAATGAGTATTTGGACACTTTTAGACACTCATGTTACACTTAAAAATGCTGAATTAAACTGCATCAGAAACTAAATACCAAACCAACTGGTGTCCACAAATAAAGTTTCCAAATACTTGTGTAACTTTATTTGATATTTTATAAAAATGTATGAATTTATGAGTCTTTACATGATAGTAAATGTACCTCAAGTGCCCAATTACTTTTTGGGGCCACTGTAGACATATTAAATATATTGAATGACTAAAAATGTATGAAGTTTCCTTTTATACACCAGCTGCACTGGGAAAGCGTGCGCCAAAACTTTCTTTAAAATGAAAGTCACTTTGTTTGATATTTTATATTATCATAAAAAAAAATTCATGTAAATTAATTAATGAATGTATTAATTGTATTATATATATATATATATATATATATATATATATATATATATATATATATATATATATATATATATATATATATATAAATTATTATTATTTTTTTTTTTACAACATCTTATTTGGTTGACTGTGAGGGAGTTGGGCAGTGCAGCTATACCACCAGCTGTATGAAACTGATATACGGATTCCAGTCTAATACCGAAGCATTCAGCTTTTCGGTTCGCTTTTTGATTGTGGGATAGAATCCGTCGCACTCGCAGGGAGAAATCACACAGCGATCAGCGGCCCGGCCCACCCCGTCAGCCCGATGTCTTATCGGCGCTTGTGCGTGCAGTGAGTCTGTTCCCGCTGAACCTGGAGGGGCCGTTGTATTCTCCACACTCCGCAATTCCTTTCTCTTAATCTACTGTCTACCCACTGTCAGAGCAAAAGAAACATTTGCAGCTTGCATGAAAAGAAATTACCGGGCGGGCAGCCAGCGAGAGAGAGAGGTGCCGCCTCTGCGCTGTGACAGCGGGAGAAATTGCAGCCACGACGGTTGACGGTTGTATGGGGAGAGAAAGAGAACGAGGGAGGATGACGATGATGCTGGCAGCGTCTCTAACCGGGGAAAATAAACCATGACAACATCCAAATCACACATGCGCTCACTCTCAGCGCGCTTGTTTACAGCGATTATGTGTTTAGGGAGGAGGCAGAGAGAGAGAGAGAGAGAGAGAGAGAGAGAGAGAGAGAGAGAGAGAGAGAGAGAGAACGCATCTCAATTTATGAAGCTTTTTCCACCGCTGAGAGTCAACAAAATATAGGCAGTGCTCGCTTCCAGAGAGCCAGTTCTGCCATCAGTGGAGGCGAACTCACAGGGAGAGCAGCTGATTAGAGAACAGTATGCTCTGTGCTAATATGTTTACACTGCAAGTGATTTGACAATGAGCACATTTACACCAATATGCTGACAACTACCAAAAATGAATGCTTTTAACCCCCCCCCCCCCTCCTCCTCACCTGCCACGAAGCTCTTGTTTAGGCCAGATGTGTTTCAGTCCACAGTAAGGAAGTTTTCCTGTCATATAGTCAGAAATTTGTATTTAAGTAAGCTGATAGAATGCAGGTTAAGATGTTTACATTCAGGACAAAATCGGGGTAATGGCAGAAACCTAATTGTTTTAATCAGCACACATGTTGTTGGCATATTAAGCATATCCGGGTTATGAATGTGCATGTAAACACTCAATATGACAAAAAAAAATGTTCTCAATGAAAATCAATAAAGTTTTCTATACTGCAAGTGAGCAATATGTCATAACAAAACTATAAGACACCACAACAAGCGATATGGTCGGTGTGACAAAATTAGACAGAAATCTGTGTCTAAGCTGCAATCAAGCAACATGAATCTGCAACTAAACTTGAACTCTCCCATTATAGTCAATGAGCTGTATTCAGCGAACTTTAGTTCTCATTACAAGTGATGCGATATGATGCAACAAAATTAGTTTGAACTCCATGTATACACTGCAGGCAAGCACTAGAACATGCCTATTATTGTCAAGTGAGCAACACAATGTGACAAAACCTACAATGGTCCCATTAAAATAAATTAAGCTGTCTGCACTGCAAGCAAGCAATGCACAAGCAATACAAGAAGAGAGAGAGAGAGAAACACAACCGCTCCTGTTATAAAAAAGCTGATGCAATATGGCGTAACAAAATTAGACTGAAATGTATTAACACTACAAGAATCATGAAAAAAAATAAAAAAAAATAAAACATATTCCTCCCTTATAATCAACACATGTGTAATTTTTTCATTCCTTTTTTTTATTTTTATTTTTTATCAACAGTATTTTACCTTCTTTGCGTTCATCTTCAGTGTCTCTGGCTTCTCTGGTTTCAGAGCAGCCATTTACATTTGGTTTATTTTCCCAGCTAAATAATTAGTTGTGTGTTATCAATAGTTCTAAAAGTTCTCCAAGTATTAGTCAGAGTTTTATGCAGTTAACAATGATCCCCTCTCAATTCACGACGCTGTCCATGTAGCTTAGCCACAAAATTAATACTGTGTGCGTAATTCAAACCAGTTTACAATTTGAAGTTTTCTACTGTGGAATACAGAGATTTTTAGACAAAAAATACATCTGTCCCTGCTTCACAACGTGTATACATTCTCAGCATGCTTTGTTGGAAGAGAGGACTTCAAAAACACAAATCTTTCAGTTCACACTAGAAGATGTTTATACATCAACAGGATTCATGTGGGTTACTGTCATGTTAGTTTTATGTGGTTTAAAGGACCTATCCCCTTGCTTTATGTTGATTCACATGGATTATAAATTTTTTTTTTATCATTGTCTGTGTTTCACAGAAAAAAGGAAGTCATATACCACTGGGACAGCAAGAGGGTGAGTAAATGATTTCCCTTTTTGGTTGGAGTATGCCAAACCACTTAGACTGATTTAGGGTATGTTTACAATTACGGAAAGCTTTTATTTTTCATTATTATTATTATTTTCTTTTTTTTTTGTAGAGATGACAACATTGTCAATATGATCCCATGGCTCACGGAAAAGTCTAAAATTTCTGTATTATTCATGCCAGGCCAGTAGTTGCCGATGTCACCTTGTATAAAAGCACTACGTAAGCATGTCATATGCATGCGCATGAAATCAACATTTTCACAATTTTACCTTTTTGTATTTTGCATGGACTTGATAATGGTATTGTTTTCAAAACCTTGCACTGCGACAACAATTTTCAAATTTCAAAAGTTTTGAATCTGTTGTTGTGTAAATGAACTCCCAAAATGGCCAGTTTTTTTTTTTTTTGATGAAATTGGTGTCATGTGAACACCACCTCACTCAACAAACACAACAAATCTTTCAGACCAATTTTGCAGACCAGATTTAATGAAAAGATCACACTCAATAACCAAAGCAGATTTGACGCAGGATGTTGGCATCCATTAACCACAATGTACCTCACACACAAATACCCTAATACACCCAGACAAATGCTACATTCAGGTGCAGTGAGTTTCCATTTTTTCAACAACTAAAGGATGATCTGCTGCTCGCAGCAGTCAGACACAAGCAGCCATCCTAGAGAAGGATGAATCCAATGTAGTGCCAATCACAGCCCACACACCAACATGAGCTGGCAGCCAGACAAACCGCCTCACTCCAGTTTAACTTGAAACATTTAGCTCTCCTTTCACCCTAGCCTTTCTATCCACGACTGTCACGCTAGTTGCTCTGAGAGATGGCAGGCAGGAGGAAGAGAGCGAGGGCTGGGGGTATATGGGGATGTCTAAACGTCCATTGGTCATTGTGGATTCCAGCACATTCTCTCCTGTGTTTTCACTCTCTCTGTCTCTCTGTGGTGTCAGCCCAGACCCGAATCACTCAGACAACACGTTTGAAATGCACAATGGCTTTCCTGTGTATCAGCCGGGCCCTTTCACGGCTGTCTGCAGCTGATAACAGCCTCTACTGTGCCCTGGAGTTAACAATCTCAGCTAATAGACTTCTCCCCTGTCAATCACACTTCAAATTCCCAATAAGCCACACACACACACACACACACACACACACACACACACACACACACACACACACATACACACACACACACAAACACACAGCTCGGCTCAATTCTTAGGTCCATCTCCTGATCAGGGCTCATCTGGTGAACAGTAAATACAGAGTACAGACACACACATGGATACGCAGTCGCCAGGTGTCATACCACACACGAACAAAGCATACACCCTGGTGAAAGTATGCTGCTGGGAAACAAACCACTCCGAGCCAATAGATAACAAGCTCTCAAATAAACCCAGAGCAATAGTACACCTCACTCTGGTTGATTCACCAACACCAGCACAATAAAATCTGAGTGAATCCCCCCCTAAACACATTGGATTAAAAAGGATTTATATTTGCCTCCCGAATAAATGTCATATAATGTAAGGGACTGTGATTTATGCATGGGTGTGGATGAGCTAAATTTGGATTCAAAAGAACGAATGAGAAAAGAAGATGACTTATATATGCATGGGCATCCAGACTAGAATTTTGCATGAGCTGTCACTAAGTTCTGATTCAAATATATGGGTTGTGTGTGCATGTGTACACATAATTAGCTATTAAAAATTTAACCAAAAATATTGTACTTAATAAATACATTATAATTGTTTTTTTTTGTTTTTGTTTTTTGATCTCTCTTTATATGCATTTTGTACAATGTTATGCAGGGAACAATGCAGGGAGCCACTCGTTATACATAAATCTTTCATCTAAAACATGCTGCAATTTATATTCCAAAGCAATTTATATAATGCAAAACACTCATAACGCAAGCAAAACGTGCAATGTGCGCACACATTTGTATTGGTGCGGAATGATAGAGACACGTATAGCCTAGCACTTTTAACATAGGCTGCTACCTCATGCCCTAACTCAGTCGAACAGGCATGAATATTGAATGCTTAACATTATATTAATTACATAAATGTATTTCATAGAAATCCTTACTCTCTAATAAGTCCATTCTGCTCTCTGTTGTTCTGTTGTCAGTGTTTATTTTCTGGACACAGCACTGCTACACCACTACACTGTGTGGTATGGGCTTTTTTGTATCAGAGCATTTTTATGAGTACAAGTACAGGAGTGCAATATCAGGCCCGATACTGATACCAGTATCGGTGCAACCCTAATAATAATTTAATTAACAAAAATAAAACATTTAAATGATAAAATATTACAAGATTTAAATAGATTTTACTATACATAAATAAGTGTGTCTGTGTGTGTGTGTGTGTGTGTGTACACACTTATTTATGTACAGTAAAATCTATTTAAATCATGTCATATTTCATCATTTAAATGTTTTCTTTTTTTTTCTATTAAATTATCATTAAAACACACATTTTTAACCACATATTTAAGTATAATTTTATTATTTTTATTATATATATATATATATATTATTTTTTTATGTCAATTTATAAACTGTAAAAATAAAACATTTAATTTGCAAGCACAGACTCAACACAAATCAAAGTTACACATGACAAAACTGACTTGAACCAGAATGAACAACAGAACCACTTCATTCTTTTGCACAATAAAACAATTTTCTGATATTATGATTATATGCATGCACTGCAGTAGGGGTGCACTGATAAATATCGGCCGATATTAAATGCGCATCTCGTCAGTAAAGCCGGTTCTCTAATCAGCGGTAAATTCCAACAGGTGTGGGATTTCACATAGAGCAGCTGTTATTACACAGAGCAGTTGTTAAATGACAAGCTGCGCAAATCCACGTTCATTATCAGCGCTGATTTGCGCAGCTTGTCAATTTAATACATTTCTCAAAACTATATATTTTATCAGCCTTGGTGTGAACAAGCCTTTTGTCCATATTTGGATTATGTGGCCATATGGATGTGTTTTCACCCAGCTGTGTAAAAATTGTGTCGTATGGATAAGATTATCTCTGCTAATAAAATGAGTTCAAAAGGAAATACATGCAGTTATAAACATGGATGGCCTGCCCTGGGGTTTATCACTCTATCTTTTTCTGGACAGACTTTAAACTCTGCGATTTCTGGCTGCGTTGTACAGAGGTGGAAAGAGTACAAAAATATTCTACTCAAGTAAAAGTACCATTACATTAATGAAATTTTACTTAAGTACAAGTAAAAGTACCAGTCTAAAAATCTACTCAAGTAAAAGTAAAAAGTAGCTAATTTAAAATTTACTCAGAGTAAAAATTACTTAGTTACATTTTAACAGTGGGAGGGAGTCAAAATGGGACAGGCCAAGGTTGTCAAGCTCAGTTCCTGGAGGGCCACAGTCCTGCACAGTTTAGATATAACCCTAATTAAACACACCTGATCCAGCTAATCTAATCATTTAGGTTTATTTGAAAACTACATGATATGTGTGCTGGTGCAGGGTTAGAACTAAACTCTGCAGGGCTACGGCCCTCCAGGAACTGAGTTTGACACCCCTGGGATAGGTCTATTAATCTCGAACTAGTTGTTTTTAATTAAAGGAATCAGTTATTTAGAATAATAAAACAATTGGGCTGTTACCAGGCAAATCAGTATCAACAAACTCATCTTTTTATGCAGAAGATTCATTGGAAGTGGCATTTAGATGTATTACACTGTTTAGTGCAGGACAAGAATGCATTTAACCTGCAGTTACAAATGCATGAATAATGTTTTGATATACAAGACATAAAATGTTGAATACTCATTTGAAATGATAAGAAATTAATTATTTAAAAAAAATCAAAAGAGACTTTAAATGTGAAATTAAAATGGCCAGTATGTGTCAGCAAGTCACTGTTAATAAGTGAGTCATTGCGATTGAACCGAATCATTTAAACGGTTGATTCATTCAGGAACGAAACACTGTCACGTTGCTCAGAGACGCAAAACTGTGCTTTGGTGGTTGTGTTTGGAATTATTTTCTATTGTAGAAATAGAGCTAAAAAAGGCAATATGGTGTCTAAAACGCAAGTCTCTTAATTAACTTGTTTACTGAACTGTTATATATATATATGTATATATTCATGATGATTTTTGGAGGAAAAGATGGCATTCTTTGTGTGATTTTGATTTAATATACGTCTAAGTTGTACGTTTTTATGTGCATGAAAACGTAAGTAAATTTACGTGTGGTAGAACCACATTTAACGTAAAAATAGACACGTATTCTCATGAGATCACGTTGCAACGCAGCATGTGAATTTTCTGCCCCTATATCTTAAATTTTGTGATCATTCTAAATGCATTTAGGAGACTGAATCACACAGTGAAAGAACGCACTATAAATGCGCGCGCACATCATTAAAACAAAAATAGCACACTCCTCACCACTGTCTTTTTGGCTAATTTGTGCAAAACCTCTTGCTAAAATGTCAAAGCTTCATTTTAACCACCAATGCACCGATGCAATTATTTAGCTTACCTCTACATTCTTGCGAAGGGTTGATGTCTTGTCGAGATTTTATAAGCTGCTAGTTTGGTCTTCCTAGGCAAGTACAGCTTACACTGCATAATAGAGCATATGGCCAGGGGTTCACTTCATTTCCTTCGAGTTCAACTTCAGAATATGACGGGGTTTCGTTTTCAGCGGTGTCTGCACCACTAACGCCTGTTTTGTCCGTCTGCATCTTTCTTGTGATTTTAGCGCCAGTTTGCCCTCCTGCCCATTATTTACTGCCGTAGTTTCCAGGGAGCGATTTATTTTTTTTATTTTTCTTTTTTTTACTCAGTAATTAATGTGTTTTAAAATGTAGCGAAGTACAATACTTCAAACAAAATATAATTAAGTAAAAGTAAAATTACAGATTTAAAAAATTACTTTAAAAAGTATTAGTACACAAAAAAGCTACTCAATTACAGTAACGCGAGTAAATGTAATTCGTTACTTTCCACCTCTGGCGTTGTATGATCAGGGAGTCCAAGGAGACTGAAACTTTCAAAAGTTCAGTCTTTTTAGATCCATTTTCCTGCCAAAAATTCAAATATGAATCTTCAATTTGTTTCCCTCACACAAGGATTGCAATTTGGCTGTACACAGGCCTACTAGAATTTGTTACTGAATGTTTTGCACAGAGGGTGAAATGTAATATTTAACTTTCCTGTACCATATGGGACCGTGGTTGGTGCATTACTCAATGAATGATGTTGCAAAAACACATTCATTAATAAATGTGCAAATAAATGTAAGGCTCATGCCCCATAAATAACGACAGACATTCCTTATGCAGTAATGGTTAGCACAGCAATTTAAGCAGTTGTGTTGGCCTTTGTGTAGCAATGCATTGGCGGAAAAAAGTGTACAGTGAGGAAAGCTTAAGAGAAAGTAATTTTCTTCATAGGGCTTCTCTCATTTGCAGGACATATGTAATATTATTATTTTCTCTTAATCTAGGTTTACGTCTTGGTAGACTTAAGATTTTTGATTGACTAACTGAAATGCTTATACGGTACATGAGGAAAGAGGGAATTTTAGTTTAGTGCCCTTATTTTGGATGCAACAAACGACGTTGCGTAATTTGAATATGCATTCTCATTGGTCAGTTTGGTATTTACTCTGTCAGCCTCCTCAATCATTTACTTAGTGATTAAAAATAAATAAAGAAATCGTGTTTTGCCTTTGTCTGAGGCTGACACTTGTGTAGGACTTGAGACAGCTTGACTTTATCTAGAATTAATCATTATTCTTTTGATATTGCCTCTTAGGCACATTCACTATTTCCATCAACATATTTAAGCACATATAACACATATTTATTCAGTCCTCTATGCACATTTACAGTAGCATTACTCCAGCGATGTTCAAACTCGCACTTCAAACATTAATTTCTAGTCAAAAAAGGAGCACATCATCCACAAAGCACTGAGACTTTACTATGTGTGTCCTCTTAAGCTCTGCTGCAGGTCTGGGATGATTTTTCTGGAATGGTTTCAAAGCCTCTTCTGTTGCCTCCAACTCCCCCCAGGAGGTCTTGGGGAAGACTGGAAGACTTGGGGATAAGGCAGTGCTCTCTTCAAATGAGCAGGCGGGGAAATTCTTTGTGTGCAAGTGTGTTTTTGGAGATGAGATGGAAGACATTTAACATTGAGGTTGTTTACGGACAACAGTTTGTTGGAGGAACACACACACAGACCTCTTTCAAGTGTGGAATTCCTCTCCTCTCTTCACTCATTATTCTTGCAGTGAGCAGATGCATGGAGCTATGATGAGAAAGAGAGGGAAAGCGAATGAATGGGACACAGTCTTTAGGACGAGATCATCAAACACTCCCTAAAGGTTCTCTCTGTCCTTCTCCTCTGCTAAAATTATGATGTGTCATATATCATCTGCCTCGATTTCTCCTCTTTTGCTCATTGAATGTGGCCCTGGACAGGATGGGATTATCTGTGCATGAGCTTTAAACAAGCATGGACCCTTTGCAAATACACACTGCTGCTCCCCCCTTCGTACACCCAGGACTCACCCAGGCTTGATATCTGTTGATGGTACATAAATGGGCCTTTGGGAAAGAGAGTCGCATGGAACACCTGACTCTCGATCATTGGTCCCAAAAGGTTTAAAACAGGACATTAGCATGGTTCAGCACAATGCTCTAAAGTATTTTACCATCAGCTGGGGTCTTTTTGCTTTCTTTGTATATTAAATTAAATTAAAATTGTATATTGAATTAAAATAACATTTATGCATTTACCAGACACTTTTATCCAAAGGTACTTACAGTGCATTCAGGCTAACAGTCTTTTCCTAACATGTGTTCACTGGGAATTGAACCCACAATCACAATCACAATATATATATATATATATATATATATATATATATATATATATATATATATATATATATATATATATATATATATATATATATATAGTGCCATTAATGGATAAGAGAATAGAGAATAAATAACGGACAAGTAATGGTCACCCACACATAAATGCCACCTGTCTGTGATCTTAACTATGTTTCTAATATTGTTTAATTTATCAGTAGTTACAGACCGTTGTAGTCAAAATTTTACATACACTTTGTAGTATTTGCAAAATGTTAATTATTTTATCAAAATAAGATGAATTAACAAAATGCATGCTATTTTTTATTTAGCACTGACCTGAATAAAATATTTCATATAAAAGACGTTTACATATGGTCCACAATAACAAAATAATAGTTGAATTTATAAAAATTACTCAATTCAAATGTTTACATACACTTGATTCTTAATAGTGTGTTGTTACCTGGATGGTACACAGCTGTTTATTTATTTATTTTTTGATAGTTTTTCATGAGTCCCTTGTTTGTCCTGAACAGTTAAACTGCCCCTTCAGGCTCCACAAATACTTTGGCTTTCCAGCATCTTTTGTGTAACTGAACCATTTCCAACAATGACTGTGTCATTTTGAGATCCATCGTTTCACACAGAGGACAACTGAGAGACTTACATGCAATTATTACAGAAGGTTCAGATGCTCACTGATGCTCCAGAAGGAAACACAATGTAGTTATTTACACACACACACACACACACACACACGCACACGCACACGCACACACACACACACACACACACACACACACACACACATATGTACAATGCAAAACAGTACAGCTGTAATAAAATTCTTAATATATTTAACTTTAAAACTTTGCAACAGAAGAAAACAAATGAGTAGTTTTTTCTTGTTTTTTAAGAGATAGAGATTCATAGCTGATTAAAAGACCATAACCTACAAAGCGTAGGGTAATATACTTAAGCAATGGGTACATAATATTTCATAGTGAGAAAATGTTCAAATTAAAATCTGAAGGCAATGTTTGTTTGTTTTTTGTTTTTGTTTTTACACAACTATGTTTAACATTGCCGTTTCAATCTCATTACGATGTGGGAAGCTCTGTTTGGCCCGCTTTTATGTACTGGGGTATAATTATTTTGGAAGTAAATCATATTGTGCATTAAAATTAGCTAACAGTAGAGAATATGATCCACTGTTTGCCAGCTCACACAAGCTCACAATTTTCCTTTTATTTTTTTTTTCTAGAAATTTTGACAAACAACAACTGTGACCTTTAAGTTCATGGAGGCAGCATGGCTCTGATCACAGGGACTGGAAACATAGCCAGACTGAAATGTCAACCGTCCCTGCGGTTCCAGCACTGACGCAAAACTGGCAGAGAGCTACAGGGAAAGCCAGAGGAGAGAGATGGAGTGAGAGAGAGGGGGAGGAAACAAGCCTACCCAGTATTTCTACGTGTGTGCATGTACGTTGGCATGCGTTCCCTGGTGAGTGTGTGTCCGTGTGCATGCTTACGGATGGCTAACAGAGACTTACCTGAGCTGCAGGCTCATTCTTTGAGCCTCGGGCTTGTCAGACAGCATTAAAGTAGGTATAAGGTTGGGAGATTTCGTCGTCCCTTTAGAGAGCTGCAGGCTAAGTCATCCAATAGAGCACAAACTAGCCTCCACGCTAACAAACAGGCTGCTTGTGGACCCCTTACATCCAAAAACAAATACAAAAGCTGCTTCATGTCTACTGTTTTTACTAAACATGGGTGTCAGCTTATGATGTACAGTATGGGGCTGAGAGCATTTGAGGAACTCTTGAGAAATCCATACATTTTTTTAATCGCTTTGTATGTGACCTGTTGATAATGTGGCATAAATGTAAAAAAAAAAATATATAAATAAATAAAAATTTATAATTCAGTGTATTGAACCAAGTCTCCACCCTAATTTTTTTTCACTGACTTAAATAAAAGAAATGTGTATTTTTTTTATGAAAATACATAAAAACATGCATACATACATATATATATGTGTGTGTGTGTGTGTGTGTGTGTGTGTGTAGATAAATAGCAATGTTAAAATATAGAATAAAAAAAATACACTAAAATATTTTATGTCTTTCTGCGTTGGACGCAATGTGCCACTTCCTGCATGCCTTAAATTAAAAAATAATTAGCGTGTTCTGTGTAAAATGACCCACTGACTCATTGTGTGAAAAAACAAACAAAACTAAAAAACAGGTCTTCACAATAGTTTCTTCTGTGTTCCACAGAACAAAGAAAGTCATACAAATTGAGAACGTCAAATTTCACGCTGTTTACGCTTGGAGAGCAACGTTGCAACTTGGAGATTTGATATAGAATGTGCAGTCACGGGTGTGCATTTATCCGCATCATAACGCCTTAAAGCACACATCCAATCAGAATGTCAAGTCAGGGCTGTCCTTTTTAAACCCAAATATTCCATTCCACAAATACACGCTGTGTGAGTTTGTGATTTGCACAGATTCATCCTCTACTATAGTCTATGTTCAAACAGTGTGTGTGTGTGTGTGTGTTTGTGTGTGTGTGTGTGTGTGTGTGTGTGTGTGTGTGTGTGTGTGTGTGTGTGTGTGTGTGTGTATGTATGTGTGTATGTCCATGTCTAGAAAGCTTTTGAAAATGGGACGGGCAATCAATTATGGGCATTGCTTGGCAGCCACTCAAAATGACAGGCCATTGTTAGTTTTCCTCCCTCCCTTTTTCTCTCGTTCCCTTGCTTTCTCTCTCTCTTCATCTGTCACATGTCTGCTAGCCTCTCCTGGGTTCTCTCTCTCATTCTACTGCCTTTCTACTAACAGCTGCATGTCTAATGAAGCAGGATCTAGCAGACCTGCGGAGAGAGCAAGCGAGAGCGAAATAGTCCCCTGTTTGTCTTTGTATTGCAGGTGTGAGATGATGGGAACATTTAGTGTACCTGGCTGTAATTTGTTTGGGGTGGGGTGGGGGACCTCTGCGGTGAATGATAATTCTTGCCGCCTTAGGGATGGATCCGATCAGCTCAATCTGAGCCAATGTAAACAGCAGGTTGCAAAAGCCGTGCTCAACTTTAGATTATAGTTTTTCTTGCCGTGATCTTGTCAAGGGCACGACATCAGGGGACGCCAGTTGCTTCCAGATGGCGGCACATTTATTCCTCAATTTGGAAATAATAAAAAAATTAACCAATGGATGAATGATTGAAAGGGTCAGTTTATAAATAAACGACAAAAATTTGGGTGATGCTGTGAATGATAGTGAGGCTGCGGAGTGTCTGGGGGTGTAATTAATGCTTCCAGCATTGTGTGCTTTACTTTGTGTTTGCACTGGTAATGTAACTTTGTCTTTTTAGGAGAATTTTCCCTGAGTTGCCTATGGCCATCAGGAACAGAGTCAGCACATGCAGCGGAAACACAGTGCAATCTATAAAAATCCTAACATGAGTAAACGCTGCTTTACCTCTACTAAACTGCTGATGTTGTTTCTAACATGCCCCTTAAAGTGTCATTTCAGTACATTACTGAAGTGCAAAAATAACTATAAATTTTCTTCTAGTTTTTAATTCCTAATATTTAGCTTTTTTAGCACTTGTGTTGATCGAGAAATTACAGTAAATGAAGCGAGATACTGCACTCGCAAACTTGCAGTGTCCATGTCTATAGGCCACGGCTTGGATTTACATGCATGTTTTAAAGGGTCATTCCACCCGTGGAGACATGAATGTGTATTGAAAGTGGGTCATATATGTAGTAGAATAGTATCATTTTTTTTTTTGGTCCTTCTGGGCCTATAAAAGGCAGAAAATAACTTTTTAGAGCTTGTGGACTGTAGACAACAATCCCCATAGTGCATTGCAATACTCAGCTCCGCAGGCCACTCCCACTACTACGCCCATCAATGTGGATTAGTTGAGCTCTCCTCTATGCTACCGATTGTAAATTATTTGGCACAATTTGTTGTGAAGAGTTATTTTGCGACCCAATTAATGTTTTTGTGACAAAATGGTGTGCACTTGCATAGTACCGGGATGTTGTTCAAGAACAAGGAAAAGTATTCACAGATTCCCGAAAGATACGGACTTGTGCAAAAAGTGGCTACGGGCTAACGTTATCAATAACCCTAAGTTCGGTGAGGACACAACACTTGAAGCACTAAAAAATCAGACGGTGTGCAGTTTACATTTCAAGCACGAAGATTATGCGCCTAACCCCCTAGGATTGAAGAGACCCGCGCTTTTGAAAAACGCAATTCCTTCAGTATTTTCCTTGCCAGACGACGACGACGAAAAGCCAGGAACGTCGGGAACCACCAGCTCTAGCAGCACTAAACGCATTTGCCTGGAGGTAATGTTATTTCTGACTAGACTCTATTAGCAGCTAGTGGCTACTGAGAACACACACTGACATAGTCGTCTGCTGTAAAGAAACACATCTCCTATGATTTTTCTGTTTACGAACTAAATATCTTGTATGTTTTGCTCGCTTGTTGTTTTAATGTGTCTGCCTCAGTAACTAACGTTACACTTGTCAAGAAATGAGTAAGTAAAGTTAGTATGTAACGTAATAATGTAACGTTAGACACTTAGCTAAAAGTTATATATAAGTTTGCTATTATCGATGTAAATCAACCATGTTTTACTGTGTTAGTTTGACGCTTTTCATGTTTTTTTAGCTGCTCGTCGCTGTACTGTGGCTCATAAAGGTAGCCACGAACATCCGTTTCTAACATAACTTCGTCTAAATCAAAATCCTCCCCAATGCATCCGTCTGAAAAATCAGTATTTTCCTCCAAGTTTCTCCTGGTGAAATCAAACGCACGGGCACTGATGTGTGATAGGTCTGTTAGCGCATTAGGTACAACCCCCTATGGGCAGACTACTTGTGCTTGTAGTCTTTACAGAAATCCACCCTTTTTCCACTTCCTCCTACAATGACGTCAAATGACGATTTTTGCGTCATTGTAGGAGGAAGTGAAAAAGGTAAATAGTGGATTTCTCTCGTCTCAGGGGAAAATGAGAGAATGTTGCACAACCATTCAATAGTATGACTGGTTTTCTAACAATGGACCTCTTAATGCAAATGGGTGGAGTGACCCTTTAAGAAGAAGAGCAAATTATCTAGGGAATTTCATCCATACTGATTTTAAACAATGCAAAAATACAATGTACACACACACACACACACACACACACATAAGTGTTGAAAACAAACTTTGAAAGAACAGCATTTTTTATATATTTATATTACATTTTTTTTACATTATAAATGCCGTCTGTCACCAATTTAACATGTCTATGCTGAATAAAAGTGTTCATTTATTAAAAAAAAAATCTTACTAAATATAATATATTTACATTATTAGCATATTTATTTGTTTTGTCTTAATATGTTTCAAACATTTAAGTTTCTTTTAAGTATATTTAAAAGAAAACAAGGACATGATGATTAATATAAAATAGGCTATATATTTTTTTCAATGTAATCCCACTTTTCTAATTGTGCAGGCCAAAATTCTCCTGCATGTCTATTTTTATTTATTTTAATACAAAAGTAAGAATTCCTGAGCTATAAGAGACAGCTTTCACTAGTTTTTCTGGACCTGTTGAAATGGCTTCAGATTTAGCATGGAGGAAGCAAAACCTGCTCTGGGACTGAGTTAATTTGCCCAACCGTTGTATTTGCACAAGCAATATTTAATAGACCTTTGCAATTCAAATGCCATTGCTCTTGAGTACAGTAGATGCATTGGACTAGAGAAACCAAATGTGTTGTTTTTACTTAATTGTATTTTCAGCAGCAGCAGCATTCATTTCCATTTCTCTTCTTGTTCTCACTCTATTGTGGAGTTCATTAGTATGCTTGTAACCATGCACAATCAAAATGGAGAGAGAAAGAGAGGAAGACACAGTGTGCAGGACCTTTGTGTTCACCCCTCACAGAGACGGAGGTGAAATGAGGTTCAAGGATGCTGGTGGGTGCAGCAGGTGAGTACGAGACCCCACCCATTCAAATCATCCTCCACTCTTTTTAGCCATCCCTTGTCCATCTTTTCGTCTGTCTTTCTCTCTCCTGCATGTCTGCGTCCATCAGCGAAACGTCCGCTGGGACCGTCGTGTTTTGACAGATGCTCATTCTGTCTTGGCACATCTCACAGGATGGTATGGCACTTGTCATCCTGATAAGAGAGAGAGAGAGAAAAAGAGAGAAAGCGATAGAGAGAGATGTGATTAAGAAAACAAAAACCTTTCCTACTAACCAAGGCCATATCTTTTTATCTTTTTTCCTCTCTTGCATCCTCAGGGCACATTAAATGTTAGCATAATGGGAGAGAAAATAAAACCCCGGTGCAAAATAAATGGACAGTCTCAATTTGTGATCCACCACTTTGTGTTGCAGTGATAAAATGTGAAATTGCTATTTTTGTGTATGCATACGTGTTTGTTTTTGCTTTCACCTTGTAATGGGAGGTTATTACACGATCAAGGTGGCTTTGGAAGTTTTTATAATTATTTGAAGATGGTGGTATTTAAAGGGACAGTTCATTCAAGACTGAAATTGTTGTCATCATGTATTCACTCTAATATATATGGAAGACTGTTTCCACCACAGAACATAGACTGTAAAAAATATGGACAAAGCGTCTGTGACGTCACCCATAGACTTTCTGAAGAACGGGTTTGAAGCCGTTTATGGGGGGTATGGGCAGCGCCATCTTGGAAAATCTTGGGAAATCCTAACCCCGCCCACCTTCTGAACTATGGGGAGCCTTTAAAACAGTCAATAGACTTGTTTCGCTTCCTATCTTGCTGGTCTTGCATATCTGTTTCTACACCCTACTGTTATGCATATGTATGTGAATGTGGATGTGTGTGTATGCGTGACCTCCCCCCAGGTCAGAGTTGTCTGTGTTTTACCTGTTTGCATGCAACCCCTTTTCTAGCCAGAGGCACATTCGCTCTCCCCTCACAAGAGCATGTGACAGCCTGGCTATACCCGCCTCAGCCAATCAAAGTTCTTCACCCGAAGGGCAATACAGGATGTGACAACAGAGTGAGCTGCAGGTCATGCAATAAGTCTGTTGCATGCAGCCTCCTGACAGGTCTAGTAATACTGATGTACCTTGGCAGAATTGGGCTCCGTCTCACTGAACACTTCCACCAGAATTTGATGAGTAGGCCATTACACATGCAGAAAGAGCTCTCTGGGCCATGGGTTTTTTCTTTTTCCTTTTAGAACATGTAATCTTCAGAATGTTTGTACTGTCTCTCATTGACAACAATAATTATATGTTTGGCATTCAAAAATGATAATGCAGTTGAGTTAAACTGTGATTGGTCTTTTCTTCCTTACGCTTATTTATCAATCAATTTCATATTATAACTGAATTAAGTTTTTATTTATTTATTTTTTATTATTATTATTCAGCAAGAATGCAATAAATTAATTAAAAGTTAAAGCAAAGTCTTTTACATTGTTACAAAAAAATCAATTTCAAATAAATGCTGTCCTTTTACTTTCTGTTCATCAATGAATTACCAAATAATTTTTTGAAGGATCATGTGATATTGAAGACTAGAATAACGGCTTTAAAAGATCTGCTTTGCTGACTTTTATGTTAATTATTTCACATATTGTTGGGCCTATTATCATAATAATATTTTGTAATGTTTGATCTTAGGTAAATTTTTTACATTTTGTACTATGAACAACATACTAAGTTGTGTAGTCAGCATTTGATGTCTAGTGAATCTGGAACGTGAAACAAAACCAACTGAGATCCACTTGGAAACCTGTGAAATGAGGTAAAAACATTATCAGAGAGACATTTTGATGTTGTACAGTAATGTGCTGTTGCCTGTTTAGTGAGGACCTTTTTTTGAAGGGTTTTACAAAAAGCATAGGAATGGAAACACATGCACCCTATTGCATCATACTACATGCACACCTCCACAAACTTTTTCATGTGCAATAGTGTCTCAGTGCAACATGGTCCTGGCTCTGATTGAGGAAATCTGACTCACTCTGAATGGCCAACTTCTTCACAGACAACATCAGTCCAGGGGCACAGAGGACCCTTTATACATCAACACGCACACACTGTGCTCACTCACACTCATTCGGAGTGAGAAAGAGACAGAATTAGAAAGAGAGAGAGAGAGAGAGCAATGCGAGATGAAGGATGAAAAAAGACATAGATTTAAAAAGACTAACTCTCAGGCTCAATGTTAAAAGTACATTTGCGGTGGTAGGACAAAAGGAAGTGCTGTCGAGATAGGAGGGATAAAAAGGTCAAGGTCAACCTCATCTCCACTTCATCCTTTAAAACCCATCTCACTTCAATCTCGCCAATTCAAGCCGCGGGTCCCACACTTCCATTCAAATTCCAAAACCAATCTTCAATTGAGAATTCCATCTCCGCAGGTCCGACAGCCGCCCACAAACAGGATTCTGCCTCATGGCGAGGCTCATGTTAAAAGTGGCTTTGAGGAGACGGGGTGAATCTTCAGTTTGATGCCACACCTCTGATGAACAGGTGTGTGAAACTAAAACAAAAATTAAAGGAAAATAACAGGAGAGAAAGAAAATGCATCTGAAATGAGGATGTGTGAAGGATAAATTAAGGTAAGGTGGCAGAACATTGTTGGCATTCGGCTGATTTAGAAAATTCCATTCACTTCAAATTATGTTGAGGTGTTGCTGAAGAATATGTTTTGAAGGATTATTTTAGTATCCTTTATATGCTATTATATTTTTAATGAATGAATATTTAGTTTTCATATCAAGTTTATGTAAAGGTTTTAAAGTACTTTTATTTAATTAGTTTTTAAATATTACTATTTAGGTCTCATTTAGTTTTATTTCAGTTTTAGATTGTATTTATGTTTATGAGGTTTATTAAGTAATTTTAGTGCTTTAACTTAAACCAAATGAAAAATTGAATTTTTGCCTTGGCAGCTAACTGAAATAAGTGGACTTCTGAATGTTTTTGTGTAACCTTGTCTTTCCCAGTAATTTTCTTCATGCCTTTTTTGGCCACTAATAAAATCCTTCAGAGTAGCAACACTGCTACACACGTCAGACCTAATCTTGCAAAACAGACTCCTGAATATTGGCATAAAATCTGGCACGTAGCTTGAAATAACGAAAGCTGGTAGCACATTCAAATAAAGGGGCAGTATCCTCTTTCGCAAACAACAAAAGTTGACTTTTTGGTCAACTGTGCTAAATATTCACAGATTTAACTCTGAAAGCAAAATGGAATACAGTATCCTCACTACCTGCAATTGTGCTGAAGAAATTTCTTTGCAAACTGTAACACAAGCCTGGCTATTTGTGGTTCTTGCAAAACTGTTTTATTAAGGCATGGTGCCATGAAACTTTCAAAAAAGTACTCTCTGTAATAGCTGACTAACTATAAAATAGACCTACAAACATCTAACAATCCTGTAATATAGGGATCTACAAGGATCAAAAGGATCTTTTCGATCAAATTTGGTCATTTAATTAGTGACTTAAATAATGCAGAATCTTAAAGGAAAACTTGCTGACATTTACTCACCCTTAGGCCATCCAGGATGTAGTTTGTTTCTTCATGGGAACAGATTTGGAGAAATGTAGCATTACCCCACATCCTTACCAATGTATCCTCTGAAATGAATGGGTGCCATCAGAATGAGAGTCCAAACAGCTGATAAAAGCATCACAAAAATCCAAAAGTAATCCACACAACTCCAGTGAATTAAGTAATGTCTTTTGACATTAAAAGCTATGTGTTCGTAAAAAACTGTTCCATCAAGCTGTTTGGACTCTCATTCTGATGGCACCCATTCATCACAAATCCAGTGGTAAGCAGGTGACGTGATGATAAATGTCTTTAAATCTGTTTTAATGAACAGGCAAACTCATCTGGATCTTGGATGGCCTCAGACTTAAAGTAAAGTTAGAGTAAAATCTTCGGCAAATTTTCATTTATAGGTTAATTATTACATTAAATATTACTTCATAATTTTGTCCAGTGTTTCTTAGTGCAACAGTTTTCCTAAACCTTAAGATTTGGTTTAGTTCTAGATTTAATATATCTGTGTGTGTGTGTGTGTGTGTGTGTGTGTGTGTATATATTCAAAATATAAGTTCAAAAGTCTGGGACCACATTGAATATGATATATATATTCAATGTGGTCCCAGACTTTTGAACTCCAAAGTAGACTTCAGACCTTCAGGTGGGTTTGAGGCTGAGAAGATTAGACAACTTTTTAGTTTTCACTCCAGTAATACTGAAAGATTTACATCATAAAAAATCAAAAAGAAGTGCATCATATTCCAATAACTCAATATGTACCCGCAGATGTCAAGGCTTAGCCCCAATTAGCCTCTGATCCAAGAACCGCTTTGCTGCTGGCCACTTCTAGTCAAGCAAACTATTATGCATGAACTTGTTTAGAGAGAAAATAAAATTTCCTTCTTTTTCTGCTTTGCAGTGGACAGAGTGAGAGAGCAGTCAGATAGATGGACAGACAATGGTTGAAGGCAGTCAGAAAGCACTTGAGGACAAAATGAGGCTCTGTGAGGGCTGTAATCATGGTCAGTACTGAGTGTGCTCTGTTGTGCGCTGCTGTCCGTGGTGCTGAAATGCACAGTGAGGGGAAAAAACGCATTGTTCCCAACTGCAGTGTTCAGCATGTGTCATTTTCCTGGTTGTTACAATGTGATGTCAGGATAAGAACAAGCACACAGACTCATACACACAGTCATAGTCTATCTTTTGGTGCCGAGACCACTTATATTGTGCTCAAGAGGACTGTTAAAGGGATAGTTCACACAAAAATAAATTTTGTCATAATTTACTTACCCTCATGTTGCTTCAAACTTGTGACTTCTTTTATTTTTTATTTTTTTTGAGATGTGGAAAACAAAAGGAAAATTTTGGAAGAATATACTGGTTGCTCTATTCCATGCAGTTAAAATGATAAATGACTAGAGCTTTCAAGAGCAAAAAGAGCATGACAAACTCTTTTGTGTTCCTCAGAAGAATGAAAGTCATACGAGTTTGAAAAAACTCCAGACACTCCCATTTCCTCTCTTCTTTTCGTTTGGAGAAAGTCTGAGGAAACATGCCAATGACTGGATCGTATCTAATGTATCATCTGTAAGGCATCTGCCTATGTGTGTATGTGGTGTTAAATAAACTGTTGCTGTGCCAACAGCATTGTTGCTTTTGATGAACTGCTGACACACATACACAAACCCCCTCATTCAGTTTCTCTCCACCCAGTGCGTCTGGTCCTCTGATAATATGTGCTAGTCTCTCTCTCACTCTTTTATCTCCTTCCTCTCTCTCTCTCTCTCTCTCTCTCTCTCTCTCACTAGCAGCGTGTGGGTGGCTGGTCTATGGTGCAAAGCTTAAAATAGATGTTCCCACTTTGTAAATGGGGGCTGACAAACAGTTGTGGGGGTTGTTGGGGTAGGAAAAAAGAGAAGTAGTTTCAAACAAAAATGCATATGCATTTAAAGTCGAATATTTTAGGGCTAGAGGATACAGAAAGAGTGTATTCGCAGCGTAAAAGGCAGCAACAAGACATCTGTGTTGACAGAATGATGCAGTATGGATGAGATCAGATGCAGCTCCCTTAAGGGAAGCTCTCAGTTGGATCGTCGTGCAAACAGAGGAGAGGAGGGCTTTACGTTAGACTGAAGGCAATCACGAAAATGAAAATGAGTATGACTGTTTCTATTGTTGAAGTCATTACCTAGAATGCTCTCATCAACATTATCAAGAGATTGCGCGCGCTCCCTAAGCTCCTTCTGAAGGGAGGAGAGTGCACGTTATAATCAGGAATACATAAAAAAAAGAAGGATGAAAAAAAGTGCACTTTATACATGTTCATTTACTATGAAAATTGAAAATTAATACTTTGCCGTGAGAAAGTTAAATAAGAACCTAAAGTTAAAAATGTAATGTAATAAATAATTAAACGTAATTTGCCGAATCGAGGCTGCAAGCTCAATATAATTTGAGTGTAATTTGTCAAGTGCTCCAAATTCACAAATGAAGAGTTGTAAGTGTCGATGCAGCTAATCAAGAACTTGGCACACAATTCAGTTTTCACTTCCCAAAGATTTTCACTGAACTTTAAAGGCATCTGAGCTGTAATTTTTGACGTTTTTCGTCCAGGCTCTGTGTTATCAACTCCTGCCACATCCCTGCACGGCTTAAAAGTGACATGACATCCCAGCCAACAGATCCTAATGTGGGAGAGCATCGCGCGTGCATTTGTGTGCGTGTAGGTCATATTTGTCACCGAGTGACATCACCATGTCAGACTTCTCATCCACTTCAGACCCCAAGGAGTAAGTATTAGTAAGTGCAGTGGGCTGAGTTCCAAACCTAGCTGTACTTTACCATGTTAAACCTTATTTTCTCTCTGTCACTGCCTCTCTGTCTTCAACACAAACTCACATTTTGCAGAAAAACTGCTTAGTCATCAACCTCTGGCCAACTACCTCATCCTCAACATACACCATTTATTCTCTCTCGCTCACTCATACTCAGGGATGTAATGCACATATTTCTTGAAGGGGACAACGCGGTCCTGGTCCATTTTTGCCATGGAGATGAGATGAACTAAAAAAAGGAAGACAGGAATAATGGAAAGAAGGAAGTAATGAAGTAAGAAAGTTTTAAATATTTTACTACTTTATTGCATAAGTTATCGATGTGATAGTCTGGTGGTTCAAAAATACGCCAATAGGTGGTGACAAGTAACTGTCTTTATAAGTGAATCATTCACTTAAAGATAGTTCACCCAAAAATGAAAATTACCCCATGATTTGCTCACCCTCAAGCCATCCTAGGTGCATATGACATTCTTCTATCAGACGAATACAATTGGAGATATATTAAAAAATGTCTTGGCTCTTCAATATTTTGAAGCAAAATAAAGTGCATAAATCCATCATGAAAAGTACTCCACAAGGCTCCAGGGGGTTATTAAAGGCCTACTGAGCTGAATCGATGTGAATAATATCCATATTTAAAACTTTATAAACCATAATCGCTAGCTTCCGCTAACTGTCTAATACTCTTTCATGAGAAAGTGATGTTCCAGCAGATGAACTATCCTTTTAAATGATTCATTCAAAACACTGAAGAATTCTGAAATGAATTAATAAAAAGTAGGCAAAAAGTACCCAAATTAACTAATGGTTCCAGCAAGATCCTGAAGTATGCATATGATGCACACTTCACTATCCCATGACTCTGTCTGTCTGAGCAAGACATTGATTCATTCCCTCAACTGATTCATTCAAAATGCTGATTCACTTAGGAATACCACTGCTTTTTGTTGATTGGAGATGTTACAGTTATAATTTGATTTTGAATGGAATTATTTAAAAAAATAGGCTAAATAACTTACAATGTTGTATTTAAAATGCAGAGCTGCAATCACATTACTTATCAACTTTTTAGGCAAAATTCAATCTATTCTAATAACAATCCAAGCAATTGTAAATTTTTAATGAGGCTGAAAGATTAATTCAAATTTACTAAATTGACCTAAATTATTCAATATTAATTTCTTGTTTGTAAAACTATTGAATTAAAATTGGCAGTAAAACAGTTAGTACATTTTTCAAACAATTACAAAAAAAAAAAAAAGAAAAAGAAAAAATAAATAACAACAACAATAACAAACAACAAGAACAACCCTTGTATTAGTTAAGAAACTGAAATAGCATTTTTCTTGTAAAATGTACTTGATTAATCAGATTTTTGGGGAGTTTTGAATCGAAAAGCAATATGTGATTAATTTGGAATAATTTTATCAGTTAATCTGCATATGATATAATTTATTCAATTACAGTTTTTAATCCATTAACAAATAAGGTTGGACAGTATGTAAAGCATGCACACACAGCTTTGAGACTATTATTCCTAACTCCATCAATAAAATCATTATGCTAGCATTGGGGAGAAAGAAAGACCATGATACACAAATCTAAATTATAGCTAACTTCATCATTAAGAGCAGCAGCTTCTCCCCAGTGCAGCGTAAAGTGGCTCTTAATGGACATGTATTCTCTGCCCTCATAATGGGAGCTTAAAGCTTGTCTGGTCTGACTTAATTATGAATCAGTTTTTACTGTGTCATCACTGATGCTCTGTCCTGGGCTCTGCTCCGCTACACAGCTTAACTGACTCAGAGGGGGGAAAATGGTTTTACTCAGACCTGGATGTGTGTTTTTTTTGTTTGTTATTTTCTTCTTCTGTTTTTCAATGTCAGTGGTTTCTGTAAGGTGCCATCATGGTAGTAATGGGCAGCATTCGCATCTCTCTCGCAAAACTGCTGTGCTTGAGTTTTTTCTTTGCCTCGCCTTGCCTTGTCCATTATTCTCTGTTGCAAATGTTACAAAATACAAAACATTTTCATTTGAATTATATAATCCATGACTAATGCTCCTCTTTCATGTGGAATATTAATACAGCATTTGCATTTTTTCACAAATAGTGTTTGGGATTTAAAAAATTTAAATGGAAATGCCAATGTTGCAGTTAGGTGGGAGGCCTTGCATCACAGAATTTTTATTTATTTATTTTAGTTTTTTTAGTTTTTCATTTTATTCATTCCTTTAACAAATACCCCCAAACAAATAACTGAATACATTTTCATGGTGTGAGGGGAGTCTCTTTGGGCACTGCTGGAAATGAAGATGTTAAAAAAAATAAAAATAAATCGCTGTATGAGTTTCGCATTAAAATTCATCTGGCAAATTCACACGAGAGCTGGATATGAGATCGCAGTTCAGACGTATCACACGTCTTTCCTTTGAACCATGTGACTGTATTGGGTCATGAAAGTTCTTCGTAAATGACGAATAGAATGAAGTGAAGCGTGTGCACTCTAAATATATCTCTCACCGGAGGATCTGTGTCATTCCGTACATCAACAAAAGAGGCTGGAAACATGTTCATTACATTAAGTCTCTGATATTTCAGTAGAGCCGATTACCTAAAATCAGTTTAAAAGAATGTTTTGGGTTTAATACCAATGCAGCTTTCTCAGAAAAGGGTTGTGATATATGGCAAAAATATTTCAACTCCTTTATAGACTCTTATAGACTTCTGTTGTAACTGACAGTAAAAATTATTTATTAAAAATTATTATGTCATAATTATTTAGTGGCACGTATTTTTAATTTTTTATACAGATAGATAAACAGATTTTTTATGACATTTATGCAATAATTTAATAAAAATTTGTAATAATTGACTAAATTTTATATACATTTATTACAAAAGTTACAAAAATATTCATTTAATTATTGTATTTTCATTTATTTTATTTTTTTTGAATGGATGATGTCTGCTATGGCATTTTAGAATTGTATTTATTTATTTATTATTATTATTTGCCTACAATCAATTAACCAATAATAATAATAATAATAATAATAATAATAAGAGATGTAAATATCTTGAAAGTCGCATTTAAAAATTTGGCTCAAAACAGAAGCTGTCCTCAGAGTTTTACTCAGAACAATTCTTTATATTGATATTTATGCAAAAAAAAAATTAAATATTTAAATAAATAAAACAAACCTGAATTTAAAACTAAATTGAAAATGAGGATGTGACCTCCATGATTGGTTAATGAAAAAAAACCAGCTGAAAATGGCAGTGAAATTGGATGCAAGTCAATATTTATTACTAAAGGAAATCAGCAACATCTTCAAAAGCTTTCAAAATGGTTTAACAAATACTTGGGCAATTTTGCTCTCCACCAAAACAAGTTATGGCAAAATTGTCCATTCTCCCTCTGAAATATTGATAGGTGAAAAGGAGGAAAGGGAAAAGGCAGCAAAAAAGAATGTGAGAGAAAAGCACCTTGGTGATGGGAAAGAGACAGCAATTGACAGCACACCAGAGCATTTCTCTATCCTTCAGATAATGACATCGCACCCTGTCAGACAAAGAGTGACTCGGAAAAGAGTGAGGGTGGAGGGGTAATGAAGAGACGGGAAGAAAGCGGACCATATACAGGGGGAAAATTGAAGCAGAAATTGCTATTTTGCCGGTTATAATATTCCTTCAAATGATGTGTGTACATGTGTGCACATGCAGTGGTTTGTCATCACCACATTGTTGTGAATGTTATCAACAGTGTTGTGTGCAGTGCTTAGGAGTTACTAAGTTAAAGTACTGAATGGAGATGCTACTAACTTTTTATGTGGTGTGGCAGTAGTTTAGCTGTTTTCAAAACAGAGGAAAAAGCTACTTTTTGCAAGAAGAAACTCTATATTCCTATTTTTGCCACATTTTACTAAACAAATATAATATATTGCTTGTGTAAATTATCCTTCCCCTCGCTAATATGAAGCATTGAGAAGTCTGATTAATTTTAGTGAATCAGTTCACTCAGACAAGTTAAACAAAATTAATCACTGATTTATTTCAGTGCAGTCCCCTTCATAGATGTCAAAATTGAACAGTTTTCTTATGATACACAAATAATATATATATATATATATATATATATATATATATATATATATATATATATATATATATATATATATAGTTAAAATGATTAACACTTTACAATAAAGTTCAGTTCATTAAAAAATAAAATTATATATTAATGTTAATATATAATATATTTAGTTGAATGATTAACACTTCAAGATAAGTCTCAACTTGGGGAAAAATATACAATTAAATATTAATTGCAATTTATATGTAAATAATATTTAGTTGACTGATTAACAGTACAATAAACTTCAACCTGGGGAAAAATAAAATTACATATCAATTGCAATCATTTTACTAAATATATTTAATTAAATTATTAACACTTTATAATAATTATATTAAAATGATTTATTAATTTCAATAATTTTACAAAATAATATATTTTGTTAAATTATTATTATAGTTGAATCGGTAATGTATTCGGTACCATGAACTAACAATTGCTATTCAATAAATATTAAAATCCCAAAGCATTGATTAATCCACTGTTAATTTGTAAAATACATTTTAAACTTAAAAAAAAAAAAAAAAAAACAACAACATAAAAATTAATTTCTTGTTAAACCAAGATTAATAAATGCTGTATTGTTAGTTCATGTTCATAGCTATTGCATTATTAATGTAATAACAGTAATCTAAATATTAATAATATTAACATGCCCCCACTCCTACTGAAATACCTACAATAAAATAGACTGCTCTTTATTTGCAGCACATACTTTTGCTAGCTACTTTTCAAATGGTAGCTTGACTGTAGTTGCACTTTGAAACTGTAGTTTTCTGAGTGATATAGATACAATTTTAGAGCATAAAAATGCCCATCCAATTATAAACACTAAATCTGAGTCATTTTATGTGTGTGTGCTTTCTCTTATCTATGTCTGAGTGCAAGTGCATGCAGTTGTCTGGCCTTGTGTGTGTGTTATGCAATAGCTGACCTCCTGTGTGCGCATTACTCATGCTGACCCTTTTATGTGCAGTCTGGTCAGGTTGGAGATTTGGCCCCAGTCTGAGGAGAAGTAGAGCAGATGTTCCCGTGTCTGGAGCTCTGTCCAGAAAAACCATGTGATCCTGCATCTGTGTTTATAAGAGGGCATTGGAGTTACACATAAGGAAGAACATTGGTGAATTTAACAAAAACATAGCCAGGTCACATTAACTATTAATTTCATCACAGAACACGTTTACTTTGTTAAATTGATCACCAAAGGTGCAACACATTTAATTTAGAAGTGTATAAATTCATTTAAACACTGCAGTCGTTCATCAACACCTGACAAATACTTGAAGCAGGAGTATGTGTGTGTGTTAGTGTGAACTGAGTGAACTCATTTAAACTCTGAGTCAGCCGTAAAGGTCTGAAATCCCGCAGAGGTAAAAACTCAATCAACACAGAACCTCCTTATCACGGAACATTCAGACTATGTAGGAGGAAAAATGAAAAGCCACTAGAGAATCTGTTATTGAGCTGAAGATGGCGTGAACTGTAATAATGTTTGTTCTTAAGGCACATCAAAAGTGCAGATTACTCTTGAAGTATGAAAAACTTAAGTTGTCAATGCACACTTCAGACATGTGCAAAAACATAACAACTTAGCCTTGCATGCCACTGTACAATGAAAAATATTACCACATGCTTTTAATAGCCCAGTATCCAGGAGGAAAGTCTTAATGTGGCAGTGGTGTCAAAAGTATTGACATTCATTACTCAAGTAGAAGTATAGATACTAAGGTTTAAAAAGACTTTTGTAGAAGTTGAAGTATCAACTCAAGCTTTTTACTCAAGTAAAAGTGTAAATGTACTGGTTTAAAAAACTACTTAAAGTATAAAAGTAAAAGTAATGTAAGGAAAAAAATGCCATTAAGAACAAAAGCTTAGGCCGCGCCACAGGGGCCTATTGTGCACTACCCCACCTCCTCAAAAAAACATTTTTCTAAAGGCCATAGGCCATAATGACTATAATGTTATATTAAAATGTTCATGTTGAAAAATTTGGGATGCACGAGGCAACCTGTTTCAGCCGCATATATGCCCATTGAAAATGAACACACTTTAGTACAATGCAAATAAATTAAAGAACTAGATATGTTGACTAGTTGCCTATAAGTATTGTAATGGTGCAAAAAGTCAAACTTCAGAGGCATGTCATCAATAACCTTTAATGGAATGTAAATGTACATCCAAGTTTAGCTGCAGGAATCTGCGAGGGCAATGGACAAGAACATTGGTGCAGGCTTAGAAACAATTACCGTATTTTTCGGACTATAAGTCGCACCTGAGTATAAGTCGCATCAGTCCAAAAATACGTCATGACGAGGAAAAAAACATATATAAGTCGCTATAGACTATAAGTCGCATTTATTTAGAGCCAAGAACCAAAAGAAAACATTACCATCTACAGCCGCGAGAGGGCGCTCTATTATATCAAGTGTAGACTACAGGAGCACTGAGCAGCATAGAGCGCCCTCTCGCGGCTGGAGAAGGTAATGTTTTCTCTTAGTTCATTTGTCTCGGTTCATGTCAAATTAGTTTTGATAAATAAGTTGCACCTGACTATAAGTTGCAGGACCAGCCAAACTATGAAAAAAAGTGTGACTTATAGTCCGGAAAATACGGTACCCTTTTATGGTTGTCTATATACAATAAACATTATAGTGCTGTCAAAATGAATGATTAATCCAAGTGATTAATCAAAAACAAAAAAATTAAAAATAACTAATAATCCTGATACCATCTTGATTGATAGCTTCCTGTATTCGCTACATATGTCTGCTATGTCCAGTGTGTGTGTGTGTGTGTGTGTGGGGGGGGGGGTTAACTAGTTACCAAGTTGGTACAGCCTACTTATCACGACATTGTCAATCGCGTTGTCAATCGCAAACGATAATTTATTAAAACTTCTCGCTACCGAACTACCCACAGTAGCTTAATTTGTGGAGGACGAAGAGAAAGCAGCCATTTGGCAAATGTAGTGAGAAATAATAACTTTTAAGTAGGGTTCAGTGCCTTTTCGATACTTTTAAAACTAAACGGTGCCTGAACCGAAACTTTAAAAAAAAAGAGCCACAAAAAAAACTATGGATAACATTAAAGATCATTACAAATATTTAAAATAAAAACATAACTTTCACCTTGGATGCTCTCATTTCCCAAGTTGTGCTAATAAGGCTAATAAATGTATTTCACAATCTGGGCCATTATTTAATACAAAACCACACAATGTTTCTACTGTCAATCTCTGTCAATCTCTCTGATATTTAGTTAAGATGAGTTCTGTCTGTCACTGTCTTTAATCAGTTCTGTGAATTACTGTATGGTCATTCTTTATAAAGTAGCAACAATGTCGTTTGTAAAGTAGAGTACTGTGCAAAAGTCTGGCACATCCCCAAAAAAGGGTTTTAAGCCAGCTATTTATATCTTTTGCTGTAGTGTGTCAGTAGGAAATATCAGTTTAGCCATAATTTTAATAATAATCTAGTGCGATTTTGAATCCACAAGCGGTCTGACAACGGCAAAATGAATGTTTGGAAATGTAAACTGATAGTTTATACTGACACACTACAGCTAAATATATAAATGACTGGCCGAACACCATTCATTTAAGTGAAAATACTAACGTGCCTAAGACTTTTGCACAGTAGCTAGTGTATGTATAAAGCACGTACGATTAAATTAAGTATATTTAAATAAGTGTAATTAAAGTATGTGTTCGTTCATATGTGTTAAGGGATAGATTTTCGCTGGAGGGAAACAGCTGTGTGGTGTGATGAGCTGTGACAAGAGAAAACTTTACCGTAGATGAGAAACCGACTGCTCCCTCGTGACCTTTTGTAAACTGTATTTATGACAAAGAACTGCACAGATACAGATTTTCTAACAATCTATCGATAAACAAACACAAACAGAGAACACAAGGTATGTAAGTGTGCTCAGCCGCTCACGCTGCTCCACCGCGGTCTGTGAATTGAAGAGCGCCATAGATATATATGGAAGAGCGCGCTGAAAGACGGGGAGGAGACCAGTCTGATGCCGGTTTCATATGAAATTTAAGGGGACTGACTCTTAGGCGATCGCGAATTTGTGTACAGTTTATGGAGCTAAATGCTACAGCCCTGCTAAAAAAAGCCTAGCGACGCCCATGCTTGTGTACATTTCGGAGAACCAGGACAAATTTCAATCGATTGCTCAGGCATTTAAAAGGCACCGAAATCTACTTCCTCTTATTCGGTTCGATGCATACCAGTTCCATACCCAACCCTACTCTAAGAAACATATTTTTTGATAAACGAACCCAAAACCGGCTATGTCCTTGCTGGAGTGTGATGTGTCATGTGCAGTTGCGATTGCATACAAACCAATAGGGGGTCGGAATGGTATATGTTTATACTTCTCTTCCAACCACAATCAAATTCACTCCATTCTGGCCACTCTGGCGCGGTTTATCGGGATAGTTTTTTTTTTTTTTTTTTTTTTGAATGATGACAAGCCGGAATGAAAACAAGCCAAAATGAAATAGCAGTAACGAAGCTATTTTTAAAATGTAAGGAGTAGAAAGTACAGATACTTGCGTGAAAATGTAAGGAGTACAAGTAAAAAGTCGGCTGAAAAATAATTACTCAAGTAAAGTATAGATACCCCAAATTTCTACTTAAGTAATGTAACAAAGTATTTGTAATTTCTTTACTTGACACCTCTGTATTGTGGCATGCGATAATCGAATTTATATTCAACATCAGAGCTCTGAAGCTTGTGTCTAAAATAAACGAACTAAAAAAAATTATAAAAATTGCAGTGAAGCACTGTATGGGTACTTGATTTTTGAAAAACTTGATTAGGCTACTTAATAAATAAATAAATAAATTACTTAAAGGAAAATAAATTACAAAATTATATGTATTAAATTAAATTAAATACAGCACTATATAGATATTATATAGTAACAAAAAAATCTAACTAATTAAAATTAACTAAAATATAAAAAGCTGTAAAACCTATTGTATGTTTTACCTATTTGCCAAAGAAACATTTCTTGTTTTTATTAATAACTAACACTAAAAATTTAATAAATAAAAATTATGCAAACTATATAGACAAATTAATATATTAACTAATATATTATTCATATATTATTTTAATAAAAACTATAAAAATAACTAAAATTAAAATGAAAACAACTAACTAACGACTATATTAGTATCTCAATAATAATAAAATAAACACCACTGCCATCTTTTTTATTAATATCTGTAATAAGCCTAATTACATATAGCAATTTATATAACCTGTTTGCACCAAAAATAAAAAAATAAAATATTTTGCAATGACTTCATTGAAATGCACTCAATGCCATTCCATCACAGCACTGCGGCAGTTAGTAAACCAAACAGATTTGTGTGCAGAGATACGGCATGGAAAAGTGGCACAGATATTTAGTGAATTTACATCTTGATAGGAAAACAATGCAAATACTGAAGACTACATGCAGATATATAAAAATATCACAAACAAACAACAACAAAAAAAACCTTGATATATTGATGGATGCAAATATAAGTAAATATGCCTAGAAATAAATTGGTATAAGAAGTTGTCACAGTGTCTGGGTTGTGTTCCCTGGGTTTCCACTAGGTGTACTCCTTTCTCACGGTGTCTGTCTCCTTATCACTTCCTGTTCCCTTATTTGGTCACCTTCCTCCTGTTTAGTAATTGATTGTTCCCCACCTGTCTCCTGTTCCCTCATTATCCTTCTGTGTATTTATACCCGGTCTGTCTGAGTCTGTGTTACGGAGTCCTTGATTAATGTTTGAAACTCATGTCCGTCAGCTCTTGTCCTTGCCTTGTGTTCGTGTTTATGTTCGTATTTGTGTTTATGTTTGTGTTTATGTTTGTGTTTATGTTTATGTTTATGTTTATGTTTATGTTTGGATTTGGATATTCTGGTTTTGACCCTGCCTGGACTGTTTACCCCTTTTGGATTACCCTTTAATAAATGACTTACCTGCGATTGGTTCCCTATCCTGTGTTTTCTGTAACACCGATCGTGACAGACCTGTCACAGTGTCTGGGTTGTGTTCCCTGGGTTTCCACTAGGTGTCCTCCTTTCTCACGGTGTCTGTCTCCTTATCACTTCCTGTTCCCTTATTTGGTCACCCTCCTCCTGTTTAGTAATTGATTGTTCCCCACCTGTCTCCTGTTCCCTCATCATCCTTCTGTGTATTTATACCCGGTCTGTCTGAGTCTGTGCTACGGAGTCCTTGTTTAATGTTTGAAACTCATGTCCGTCAGCTCTTGTCCTTGCCTTGTGTTCGTGTCTTGTTTATGTTTATGTTTGGATTTGGATATTCTGGTTTTGACCCTGCCTGGACTATTTACCCCTTATGGATTACCCTTTAATAAATGACTTACCTGCGATTGGTTCCCTCTCCTGTGTTTTCTGTAACACCGATCGTGACAGAAGGACTCCGTCACACTAGGAACCAGCGGTATGTCATTTTTCCGTTCCCCAGCCAAGATGGCGGAGCGGCGAACCAAGTACCTTCGGTTGACCGCCTTCCGCCAAGAGGGCAATGAAGTGGGTGCCCTGGCTCAGGTGTTCTGGTCCCTGGCCGAGGGCATGGGCTACAACGATGCGGCCCTCAAGGACTATTTCAATGGCGGGCTGGATGATCCAGTGTCTGATGAGGAGATGGCGCAGTTAGAGACACTGGAATTCTGGGAATTTTTGCGCTACCTGCAGCATTGGTTTCGGTGGGATGCCCCAGCCACTTCTGTCTCTTCCGGCGGGGTGGTCGTCAGCCCAGCACCACTGCCCAGGATTGCAACCAGCCAAGCGCCACAACCCAAGATGGCCGCCAGTGCAGCACCACATCCCAAGATGGCCGCCAGCCCAACCCCACAGCCCAGGATGGCCGTCAGTCCAGCGCCACAGCACAAGATGGCCGTCAGTCCAGCGCCACAGCACAAGATGGCCGTCAGTCAAGCGCCACAGCACAAGATGGCCGCTAACCCAGCGCCAATGCCCAAATTGGCCACCGTTCCAGCACCACAGCCCAAGATGGCCGCCAGCCCAGCGCCAATGCCCAAATTGGCCACAGGATGAGAGTCTCAGCTGACCCTCCAGAGTCGAGTCAGGTTCCAGTTGACCCTCCAGAGTCGAGTCAGGTTCCAGTTGACCCTCCAGAGTCGAGTCAGGCGCCAGCTGACCCTCCAGAGTCGAGTCAGGCACCAGCTGACCCTCCAGAGTCAGGTGCCAATGAACTCTGCAGAGTCGAGTCAGGTGCCAGTGAACTCTCCAGAGTCGAGTCAGGTGCCAGTGAACTCTCCAGAGTCGAGTCAGGTGCCAGTGAACTCTCCAGAGTCGAGTCAGGTGCCAGTGAACTATCCAGAGTCAGGGCTAGTCACCGCTGATCCTCCAGAGTCAGGGCTAGTCACCGCTGATCCCCCAGAGTCAGGGCTAGTCACCGCTGATCCTCCAGAGACTAGGCTGGTCACCGCTGACTTTTCAGAGTCAAGTCAAGTCACCGGTGATCTTCAAGGACTGAGTCAAGTCACCGGTGATCTTCAAGGACTGAGTCAAGTCACCGGTGATCTTCAAGGACTGAGTCAAGTCACCGGTGATCTTCAAGGACTGAGTCAAGTCACCGGTGATCTTCAAGGACTGAGTCAAGTCACCTCTGATCTTCAAGGACTGAGTCAAGTCACCTCTGATCTTCATGAACAAAGGCAAGTCACCTCTGATCTTCATGAACGAAGGCAAGTCACCATTGATCTTCATGAGCAAATACAAGTCACCAGTGATCTTCATGAGCAAATACAAGTCACCAGTGATCTTCATGAGCAGTGTAAGGCCAGCACCAATCTTCTGGAGTCCAGTAAGGACACCAGGGGATTACCAGAGTTTCGTCATCCCGTTGGTCCAGCCGCACGGAGGTCTGCTCCGCCTTGGGGGGCTCTGGTCCTGACCACATGGCTGTGGTGGTCTTCTGCTCCGCCCTGGGGGCCTTCCGCCCTGACCACACGGCTGTGGTGGTCTTCTGCTCCGCCCTGGGGGGCGCCACATGATGTCCTTCATGGATTTCTGTTTTGTGTTTCTTGGTTTCTGTTATGTTTCTGTCTGTTCCCCTCAGTGAGTCTGGCCCTCTGTCCCTCCCCCTGAGCCTCCACCTGTCCGCCTCCCTCCTGGTCTGTGTCGTGTCTTGTTTTGGAGCGTCTGGGAGCCGCTCCGTAGAGGGGGGTTCCTGTCACAGTGTCTGGGTTGTGTTCCCTGGGTTTCCACTAGGTGTCCTCCTTTCTCATGGTGTCTGTCTCCTTATCACTTCCTGTTCCCTTATTTGGTCACCTTCCTCCTGTTTAGTAATTGATTGTTCCCCACCTGTCTCCTGTTCCCTCATTATCCTTCTGTGTATTTATACCCGGCCTGTCTGAGTCTGTGTTACGGAGTCCTTGTTTAATGTTTGAAACTCATGTCCGTCAGCTCTTGTCCTTGCCTTGTGTTCGTGTCTTGTTTATGTTTATGTTTGGATTTGGATATTCTGGTTTTGACCCTGCCTGGACTGTTTACCCCTTTTGGATTATCCTTTAATAAATGACTTACCTGCGATTGGTTCCCTCTCCTGTGTTTTCTGTAACACCGATTGTGACAGAAGTGGTCTATAAATATTCCAGACAATATAAAGTTGTTATGGAGACAGTTAGATCTTTACACTGAGAGGGTGGTCCACATCACCAAGACAACTAACACTGCACCCCCAGATCCCAGCTGAACCGCACACGGCTTCATCTCACTTTCTCTCTCTGCTGCCTTGTGAGTTCATTCCAAAGTGCTTAGCCTCTCGTTATAACGCTGTCATTAGGAGGGGCATTAGAGAATGCCTGCCAGGCATCTCTCTATAGAGGAATTGTACCCAAATAGTCAGAGTGCTTAGACTCACTCCTGATCTAATGCTCCACTAGCACTGAAGATATTGTTATCGGAGAGGTCCCACAGAGCAGAGCAAGCATAATGGTTTTAGCTCTTTGGGTTGCAAACATCAGTTATCTTTATTAGGAACAGACAAGGAACTAAACTGCAGAGATGTTTATCATTTAATTGTCCCGTAGAAGAAAGAAGGCCTTTAAAAATCTTCAAAGCGCCTTTGAAAAGTAGTAGTATTGTTTTCTCGTGTTGGGTTTGAAATGTTTACTCCTCTCCTCTGAGCGTTTGCAATATTATGAGATGCAGGTGTCGAGAGTACTGCATGCCTTTAAAATAAATAGATAGCTAGAGCAGCTTAAATATTTCATAGCCAGTCACTTAAAAATGAAAAATAATGATTTGAATTAATAGTTTGAAATTAAACTACTCATTAAATATAACTGGTTAGGAATGAGTAGCAAATGTCTGATTAAAAAGCCTCTGCTTTTGTAAGAAGATAAAAATGCATACGCAACCGACATGCTCCGAGAACTCTGAAGCAAGATGCTTACAAAACTGGAAAGCATCTGGGAATCTCTAATCTGAATAGCAATTTCTGGGAGTACGGCTGGACAGACATGTTTGCAAGGTCCTGGCTTGATACAACTAGCACCTTTTAGGAAGAGCTAATCACTAGGTTTGCCAAAATTTATATTGACATAAAATATATTATAATATAAAATCTATAAATGTATTTAAAAATACATTTAAAATGCAATTAAAACATACACATACTTCAATATATTCTTCTGTATTCTGAATATCATATATAATATTTTTTCTCCGGAATAATATAATGTTTTTAAATACTATTCTGTATATTATATACTGTAAGATAAAATGACTTTACAAATGACAAAAACTTTTAAATAATTTTAAAGATAGGAAACTATCAGGGTCATTGATATAATGCCATTTAAAATAATAATAATAATACATTTAGATCTTTACATTTAACAAATTTATTCAGAAGTACATATAAAATGCAATTGAAACATACAATATACACATTTCTGCATTTGTTTGATCAAAAATACAGTAAAATACAGTAATATTCTGAAATATTATTACAATTGAATATATATAATTTACTAAATTCTGTAATTTATTCCTGTGATAGTAAAGCTAAATTTACTACAGTACTTTTTTTTCACTAATGTACTACAGTATATATATATATATATATATATATATATATATATATATATATATATATATATATACATATATATTTTACTAATGTACTACAGTATATATATACATATATATACATATATACATATATATATACACACACACACACACACACACACACACACACACACACACACACACACACACACACACATATTTTGGAAATTATTATTACTATATATATAGATAGATAGATAATTTATATTTATTTATAAAGCACTTTTAAGACCACTATGTGGAAACCAACGTGCTGTACAAGAAAAATAAAAATATAAGAATAAAATCAAGCATAAAACATACCACAACAACATACCACAATAACAACAAATAACAAATTACAAAACATTATCAAATGAGTTTTGAGCGCACTCTGAAACACAGGAAGAAGGAGAAGATTTTACAGACAGAGGAAGATCATTCCAAAGCCTTGGAGCAGCAAACAGAAAAGGCCCGATCACCTTTGCATTTCAAAGGTTCAGTTAAAGGGCCGACTACACAGGCTATGTAGCATCAAACTCAGTGTCCTCATTCCCAAAAGATTCATCAAACCAGGTGACACTTTCTGCTGAAAAAGAAAGCATTTACCATGAGGCGGTGTTAGAGTACAATCCATAAAAACAGCCCTAAAAGGCTTCGCTGACAGAGGTAGGACTGGTGCCCTCCATTCAGTCGATAAAATCATCTTTTGCCTCCAGTCACTTTGTCAAATGGCAGCCATAAAGATGAAGTATGCTCTGCTTTTTATTGTTTTTGAATTGTGGGCACTTTGCGAGCCCCCCGAACCCCATGTGTCCTGGCTAATGTAAATAATTCAGAGATAGGTGCATAAAAACAGATATATATTTCTAATAAAGAGCCATAAATGTTTTGCGTTGCCCCACCGAGACCCCACTTCTGCCAATGAGGAAAAACCTCAACTAACTGAGGAAAAGAATTGAAATAAGATGTATATTACTCCAGCAAGCAAGCAGAGGGGCATTTTAATCCTTGTTTTTGCAATCTTCAGATTGAGGGACAACCCGTGTTCACTATTGATATAGAGCCTATTGACTCAATCTAAACGTAAAATTGAAACCGAGAAAATCAACAGCATAATTGACCTTTGAAACCACCGTCTGTTTATTTTTCTTCGGGTAGATGAAATGGATTTGTCTTGTTCAATATTAACATTTCATACCGCCTCATATGCCAAGGATTTGCCTTGTTTATCATTAGCACCAGGGGTTACACATTATTACCACCATTTCATAAGGCCATCGAGAGGCTAAAGCAAATAATAAACCCAGAGAAAGTTTGAAATCTGAAATAAAAGGTTTTTTGCTTGTGCAAATGTACTGGACACACAGAACTGCGTTTGAACAAACATGAGAAACAGCAATGTAGTGTTTGGTTGGAAAAAAGTAGCTTGTTACTGGAAAAGAAACATTATTTTGGAAAAAACAACTAAAGAATGTAGTTAGTTTTCCACGTCTAAATGCATGGAGTACAATGACAAATAACAGATATCAAAGTCCATTGCATTAGCTGCCTTCAGTTTCAAGCTGATAAAGGGGAAACACTGATATTACAAGAATTATGATTGATTAGAGGATTATTATGAACTGAGACTTTATGAATGGGTCAAACAGGGCTTTCATCTACATATAAATATTTTTGTGTGTTTTTTTCTTTTGGCAAAGTGTTCCATTTTGTTTGTTCTCCTTTGAGTAAGCTGAATAAATTATGTACACTGTGACATCCATTACATCAGCTACATTATAGAGGACAAATTAAAGCAAACAGACACAAAAACTGCATTTCTGATTGTTCACCGAGGCTCAATTTATCAGCATCTCCTGAAATTAAAACAAATGGGGTAAAAATTTTCATTGAGATCGATTGAACGCAAACATCTTTAATGACGATTTGTATACATTTGTCCAAATGTGTCAGCCACTGGCTAAGGAAAAAAGCTTAACGAACAGTACAAAATTCAAACCAAATATAAACAATTTCAACAACATTTTTTTTTTTTTTACTTGTTCTTAAAGAAAGTTAGAAATGTTTCCTTGGCAACTAACTGAAATAAGTTTGAAGTAGCCTACTAAAATTACTAAATCTAATGCTGAAAAAAAATAATTAAATGAAAACTGAAAATATAGAAATAAAAGCTAATTTAAAATATTAACAAACACTGTAATACAATATAAATAATAATAAATAAAAAAACAACACTGACACAGACAATGCAGAGGATGATCAAATTGTCTTTTTTTATTTTTCTTTTTTTTCTTTTTTATGATGATGATTTTAAAGAGCCACACAGTGGTTATGCATTGAAGGATTAGTTCATCCAAAAATTTAATTTACTCACCCATCTAAGTTTGTTTCTTCATTGCAACAGATTTGCAACAGATAAATTTAGCATTGAATTTTCTACAGTGAATGTCCAATAGCTGATAAAAACATCACAATGTTTCTAGTTGAAATATGAGACCTCTCTCCATATTTCTTTCTCCAGTGAAAAAGTCATGCACAATTTACAAGCCAAAACAGTCCAAAACGACTATGTTGATGGATTTTAATGTGAGAGGACAACATGCTTTTTCACTGGAGAAAGCGTTATTACAGATTATGGAATGATATTTTGACCAGAAGCAATGGTTTAAAGTTCAAACATCTTAATGATGGATTTGTTTCTTACAAACATGCAGCTTCTCACTTCACACATTGTTAATTGATGGACTGGATTTGTGTGGATTACTTGTGGCTCACTGAGATGCTTTCATCAGCTGTTTGGTCTCTCATTCTGACGGCACCCATTCACTGCAGAGGATCTATTGGTGAACAAGTGATGTAATGTATTTCTCAAAATCATTCATGATGAAGAAACAAACTCCTCTACATCTCAAATGGTATAAGGGTGAGAAAATATTCAGCATCCTACACAACTAATTACTCAGAATAAGTCTACAAATAGGGACACTTTGTTCAATTTTTATGTGCTGTTTGTAAGTTTTTCCAGTAAATCAGGTTATGTAATAACCCCCTGAGGCTTATAAGGCAGGTGGTGATGTACTTGCCTCTGTCCTACATCATCTGGTTGTGATGTGCTGGAATAGTGGATATCTACCAGATGTCCTTAGAGAAGCCAACATCATCACCATCTATAAGAACAAGGGGGACCGTGCAGACTGTAACAACTTCAGAGGAATATCTCTGCTCAGTCTTGCTGGCAAGAAATTTGCTCACACTATTCTATCATGTCTACAAATCCTTGCTGACCGTATCCTCCCTGAAAGCCAGTGTGGGTTCGTGCTGGCCGCTCCATAGCAGACATGATGTTCTGTGTTCGACAACTACAGGAAAAGTGTATTGAACAGCATAAACCTCTGTTCTTGGTGTTTGTAGACTTGACCAAGGCCTTTGACTACATTAGTCGATCTGGACTTTTCCTTATCCTACAAAGACTTGGCTGCCCTCCAAAGCTACTGAAGGTGGTCACTGAGTTTCATGAGGGCATGAAGGCAACCGTACAGTCTGAAGGCACTCGCTCTGAAGAGTTCCAGATATGTTGTGGGGTAAAGCAGGGATGTGTCCTTGCTCCTACCCTCTTCGGAATTTTCTTCTCTGCCCTACTACGCCGTGCCTTCCCTGATGACTCCGGTATCCTTCTACACATCCGCAGCTCAGGAAAACTGTTTAATCTGTCCAGACTGCGGGCGAAGACTAAAGTACGCCATGTTCTGGTACGTGAGCTGCTTTATGCTGATGATGCTGCCTTTGTTGCCCACTCAGAGGCAGATCTACAACTACTCTGCTCATCTTTTGCTGCTGCATGTCTAGAGTTTGGTTTGCAGATTAGTCTTAAAAAGACAGTTATCCTTGCCCAACCTGCAACCCTGAACCCTACAGTATACATTAATAACACATGTCTATCTGTTGTAGACAAATTCACCTACCTGGGTTCCACAGTATCAAACAACAATCACCTTGACTCAGAGCTTGAAATGCACATTGGGAGGGCATCATCAATGTTTGGAAAATTGAGCAAGCGTGTCTGGCACAACAAGTATCTCTCATTGCTCCTCAAAGTCCGTGTATACCATGCATGCGTACTTAGCACCTTACTATATGCAAAAGAGACATGGAAAACATACAGGAGGCACGAATAGTGCCTCCACGCCTTCCATTTTCGCTGCCTTCGCTCCATACTGGGTGTATGCTGGAAGGACCATGTGCCAAACTCTGTGATACTTGAGAGAACTGGTTCCAGTGACCTGTACACCATTCTTTGTGAACGCCACCTCCGCTGGACTGGGCATATTTGTCGAATGAAAGACACCTGCCTCCCAAAAATCTTGCTATATGGCGAGCTGGCAAATGCCCCCTGCAAACATAGTCGCCCCCATCTACGTTTTAAAGATGTCATAAAAAGGGATCTTCAGGCCTTTTCCATCAACTTGGACAACTGGGAGGCACTTGCAGATGACAGACCCAACTGGCGCACAGCGATTGACAATGCACAATTGACAATTGACAATTGACAATGGCCGCAGGGACTCACAGGAGGCCTACAAGTCATTTCTGGAAGAGAGGCGCTCAAAACGAGAAGCAACATGAACGGCCATAGTATAATAACATTCAGGATAATTCATTCTTAGAAAATTACATTTTTGTGCGGATAAAATATAGGCACCAGTGTTGAATGATCTCATCCCTACCCATCTGAAATGTACTTTAAGAAAGATTAAACGATACTGTAAACCTCTGCTGACAGCAACTGGCTCACCATCCATCCCCCTAAATCTCAGCCCTTGTTGTGTGTCTTAAACGATGAGGAAAAGGAAGACAAACAGGCAGGGGTGGATTTATAAGTGTATGACCTGACCTCCTCTTCACTTTATCCAGCGTCCTGCCCCACTGTGACCCTGAAATTGGCAGTATTGGAGCTCGGCGGGGAGGATGGGGGGGTTTAGCGGGAGGAATGGGCTCAGGAAAGCGAAACAGCAAACACTTGTGTTCTTTTTCCCTCTGTGAAAAAGAGAAGAGAAAAAAATCCTAATCTCATGCCGTCTGACGGGGGGCTTAAACGCTCGATTGCTTTGCTGCTCACGTCCCGCTTCCATCATCTTCCCCTCTGCGTCTGAGAGAGAGAGAATCTGGGCGATGCAGGCGCACACACACAAGCACACATATAGGCCTCCGCGGCAAGTCTGTGGTGATGAATGACGTCCCGGTCCCATTGGGTCCCTGTCGATGCATGTTCAAGTGGACAGGATTGAATTTAACCAAAGAAATGACAGACCATTTTTTTTTGGCAGGGCCACATTACAAGAATGGGTTATGGTGACGAAAATTTCATGATTTATGGCATTATGGAGCGTTAGGAGGGATTTGTAGAGAAAAATCACAGTGTGTGAGAGAGAGAGCTTGAGTCATAAAAGGGATTATATTGAATATCTGCAAACCTTCGTTAAAAGGATGGCAAGATTCTTTCTATAGCGCTTTACACACTCAAATTTCATGTTTGCATGCTTGTCACATTATCTGTCCACTGTATCAAATCCAGCTGAAAAATTCTATAAAGGAAGGGATGCTCAGAATGGTAATAAATCCGCCCGTGAAAACAAATTTACAACCATGTCTGTAATTGAGCATGATTTAGGCCTTACAGTGAAAAACTGCTCATTATGCATATAGGTACTTCAGCAGTTGAAACAATGTTTTCTTTTTTTTCTCTTTTGTTTTAGATCACTAAACCAAAGAAAACAAATAGCATAATAACGTTTCACCACGCTAATTTGTGTTCTGCAAAAAATTCTCAGGAGAATGTGTAAATATATCTGAGTACATATCAATAAAATAAGACAGGCAGGTTTTAATTTCCTAAAAATCTATGAAAATCATTAAGATTGAATACATTAATTTAATTGGGAATTCTACAGGTTAATAATGTATCCAGAGTAATAACTGGGGAAATCTCACAAAAACATGTCCAAGGCACAATTAATCCCACAATCCGTAAAATAATAACTGGGGGAATCTCACAATAACTTGCAAATTTCCAGGGCACATTTAAATCAAATCAAATAAATAAATAATAATAAACAAATAAAAATCGTTAAATACATTTTAGTTTTTTGCTGAATTATATTTCGGAATATAAATTATGGCACATCAAACACGCACACATATATATCTGTCTATTTATCTTATACATATATATATATACACACACACATGCACAAATAAAACTGTATTTCACAAATGGCTCCAGGCTGGGATGCATGGGAGGAGGTATATTCTGATAAATGCGATACCTCTTCATTTCTCCGGTGAACTTCTTTTATCATTCTATTTGTATCTGAAGCACTCTGATCTCATTTATTTCCCCCCCCCCCCTTTAAATCCATTCCACGGCAGGGTTCTGTTGTTCTTCCTTCCACCCCTCAGGATTACTGTGGATCTAATGACACTTCTAGGTCCTCAATCACTGGCACCATTGAATGGTTTAAACCCTTTTTGGTCTTAGACTGGGCGTCTGGAGAGCTGAATATGGTTTACAGTGCCGACTCAAATCCTGCAGGGATGACTGCATCACTCGCTCCTTTCCGAAGGCCCGGGTCCAATGTTCTCAGGACAGATTTCTTTTGAAATGTTGGCTCTGCCTGTCAGATTCTTTTTCTCTTTTTTTTTTGATCCACTTTTTCAGTCATCCCTCCTGTCATTTTTCTTTTCAGCTACATCCTGAAGTGTGTTTTTACTGGTTAGGTGAATCTTGCAAACCTGACAAGGTTACATTTCATCCCAAAATCAGAGAAATGACAAAATAATTTTGCTTAAATAAGTAAATAATTTACGATACAATT